>NC_089596.1:54909778-55065677 GCF_019320115.1 Miscanthus floridulus | reverse complement strand
TGTAGTCTAGAAAATGATTTACATAAGTGTTTGTTTAAGTTACTAGAGGAGAGATATGCACCTACTCAGTAAAATAAGATGCAGCTTGTTATCACCTTAATGCAATGCTATTGAAAACACTTATGAGGATGCATTCATCACATCATATCATATTATACATGTCATCATATATGCATTCGTGATATCTTATTTCATGCTCATGCATATAGGATCATCCGAAGGGCTAACTCTTCTAGAGTTCAATGAAGAAGAGGAGGATCAGTAGGAGATGCCTTAGGACATAGCTCCATGAGAAGAGGAGCAAACTCTCAAGGACCTCCCAGAGTGCCCAAATCAGCGACCAACCTCTTTCCTCAAAGGCAAGCCCTAGAGCATTCTAAGTCTCCCATGTTTTACAAAATATGACTTGAGTCCTTTTATGTTTGATGCATTAGGTTATAAAAGTTGATTGGAAACACTTGATGCATAGAACTACCTTGTCCAGTTACATATACCTTTAACCCTATGCAGGTCGAGGATCGAATATATGCTTAGCCATGCTTAGACCGGTAGAAGTCGAGTGATTTCCTGTCACCTACAAGATATAGGTGAATACCAAAGCATGGTTGGCTATATTTGCTATCATGGAAGAGAACCATGGGGTAATGTAAATGGAGGCCAGGCGAAGTATATGGTAGGTTGACTCATGTGATTTTGTCTATGCCGATTAAGGACCGTACCATTGTTGGCGCTTCTGATAAGATTGAACTCTTGCCTCTCACTTAGCTGGCTGGATAATTCATTTTGATCATGAAGTTGAGTAGCTCAACTTAGGCCACGCCTCATTCTTTAAAAGTGTGCACTCTCGATGGTAGTAAGGATGTGTGGGGAGCCAGATGTGAGCCCAAGGGCGGGCCAGGCCAAATCATCCTAGCAGTTGGTTGTCCCTGATTGTGCGGCGATGGGTGAACCCACAAAATGTGAACCCGAGTTGTACCAAAGGTGACCTAAGATGACCGTTGATCTAGTTTGCCTAGGTTTGTGTTAGGAATAAATTCCTAGCTGGTTGAAATCGATTCGAATCACCATCTTTCCCGGATAGTGAGAAACTTGGCTATTCCCAACATCGTAGTAACTGTATTATGGAATGATAGTTATGATGAACATGGAATTATTATACCGGCTATAGTTAATATTGTATGCTACTAAATGATATACCACATGTTGGCATAGGCTAGTTGCTAATCTAGAGATGAATAGCTATAATTAACTTGATGACCGAATTATAACTATATACTTGAACTGGTAAGCTTTTTATGCAAAATATTGTCAAGCTAGCTCCACTTATACAGCCTTACATAATCCTTGGAGTCACTTTATTTCTGATTATGATGGGTAAGTCTAGCTGAGTACCTTCTCATACTCAAGGTTTTATTCCCATTGTTGCAGATGGTACAGTTTATCATGGCTATTGCAACAACTGCTTCTGTCCCACCATGGACGAGGAGTGAGCCCTGGGCAGGCATCTCTTATTAATCCTTCTTATATGCTTTTGTGGAAGTGTGATCGAGGGCTGGCACTATGTTTAAACAATGTTGCAGATGTTGGTTTTCAAACTTTTAATTTGTTTCTGCTACTATTTTACTTAAACTTGGTTTGTAATAACCAAAATTCATACTCTGATGAATGAACTATATTTGTGAATTTTATGTAACGTGTGACATGTATGTTGAATCATGTATGATCTTGGTTATATGTTGATGGTTAATCGAGACCCTTCGTGGTACTCGATGGACTACTGAGTTTATATGGGCTCAAGTATGACAGTGCAACCGCTTATGGGCTACCATTGTACTTGTGCTCTTATAAATTGGTCAGTTCTAGTACAGGGGTCACCTTTGGGCCTATAAATAGTCGCCTCCTTACCTTTCAAACCACCTTCAACCACTTCTACAAACTTGGTTTTTGCCTTTCTGAGAGGCTAAGTTTGAGGGAGAGAGAGTTAGAGTTGGAGGGAACCGTATGGTTCTAAGTATGCTATCTAGGGATCATTTGGGGTGGCTGGAGGCTAGTCCTGCCCCTTCTAACAACTGGTGCTAGAAGGAGACTTATGAGCAAGGGACTAAGAGGTTGCGTGGCTACCGAGTTGGGTCATACATGACATCGGTCCGCTACCCCATCGCCATTTCTCACCCCAAACCTTGGTGTTTCGTGTGCTCAAAATGTGTGATGGCCAGAGGCATTTCTAGCTACTCCCTGAGTTTCACACATGGTCTGTTGTTTTGTTGGGACCCTATTAAAGGTCTATGCAACATCTGCTTAGGACTACTCATGGAGCAGGGGGAGGGCAAAGTAGCATGGCCTTATCATGCTATCCATGTCGAATGGATCAGGATGGTGACTCGACTATGTTTTGCTTGCCGGTGATGGCCGGGATCCCTTTGTTGCCAAAGGGATGATAATGGTCCTCCTACATGTGATCCCCAAGGTCATGCCATTAGGTGGGGCATTCATTGCTCGCACTTCCTATTCGTCCTTGGGTTGTCAATCGGCATCACCATCGCGGTGATGCCCGCCCTTGGTATTTTAGCGGCGTGGCCGCTCTTGTATTTGTGAAGACATGGGCTTGCCCTGTGTTTGGGGTCGTGCCTTCAGTTTGATGATGCGAGGAAGTGCTTCCTCGACCTCTCATTGCATCGTTGTGAGGTTTTTTGCGATCATGTGTTGGCTCATAGGTCTTGGACCTTTTTATTTTTTCCACGTGACCGAGCCATGATCATGTTTTGGGTTCTGCATTGCTTTATATGGAAGACACTATTGTGTTGCCTAGGCTATCTACTTTGTTGATCTCTCCAAGAGAGGTAGTGGACCTCTAATGGTTTGTGAGTCTTCAAAGCTAGCCTTAGGTCTTTAGACCTAGAGATACCGGAAGGAGTTTTGGTCTTGGCTTGCCCTTGACCCTTTAGTGGGGTTGTGGGGAACTGCCTCCTATTTTTTCCTGGCATCCCTATCGACCTTGAGAGGTCATGATGCCTGTTATAGGCGGGTTTGGTCACATGGGGAGAGGCATGTCCACCGTAACCACACGGTTAGAGTAGTGCGCCTCGTCGGGGTCGATGGGTAATTTGAGTGGGACCCGATATCCTCCCTAATCGATGTGGAGTTCAACTATGCCTCATCAAGAGACATCCCATAAATCATCAGCCATCAAACCCATTAGTCCTAGACCACCTCTACAATGGTCAGAGAGCAAGATGACTCCCTAGAGGGGGTCAACCTAGGTGACTTCAAAGTGGATGACTCAAACACTAAGAGAGATGGTCGTGTGGCTCTGCACCACTGATTAGAACCGTAGGGGCCATCTCCTCCCTACCCCTATCCCTTTGTGGCCTCAAGCCCTTCTAAGGACCAACCCATGAGTGGGTTTCCTAAGCATGACACAGGGTTGTTCTGTGCATGATCTCAGGGAGCGGTTGGACTCCCAGTCACATCATGGCATAATGGCACCCACTCACAAGTAGTCGTGTGCCACAGAACATGGGCACACAAATCGAGATGATATGGAAAGAGTGGGGATGTGTGCAGCTTACTAGGTTTACACCACTACATGGGCAACCATTGTTCTTCCTTCCCTCCGATCACTTCTACTGCTCTGTGGGGTTTTCCACATGTAAGCTAAGGATACCACATGTAAGCTAATGCATACCACATGTAAACATCTTTGGAAACTTATCTTGCCCTTGCAAATGTCCCCATGTGGCATTATGGATTTAAGCCTCCCCCTAACTCTATAATCCACTATCCTCCCTTTCTTGGACCATTACCACTTGTAAATTATTATGATCAGGCTTGCTTTTGGTCCTACAAATTCTCCCCCTTTGGAATCAAACACCGAAAAGGAAGACATTAGTAGCACAAGGGAGGGTCAAACTTTGTGATCCTTTATATGTGGAGTAGAATAGGTCACAAAATTTGACTCTCACATTACATAGACTAAGCTCCCCCTAAATATATGCATACATATGATGAAGAATGTAGTTTATGCTTAATTAGCAAATTAATGCTCAAGGGAGTTTAATCTATATAATGCATGGAGAAAGCATATAAATACCAAAGTGAAATCAACATGATGATATTGGTTTAGAAATACCACATGTGGAAACCAATTTGATTTATACCACTTGCAATAGGTGGTGGATATTTGAAGTATGATGCTTAACTCCGGGGACACCATTTTCCTTGCAATGAGACTACTACACACATGATAAGCTTTAAAAGGTGTTAGTCTCAAAGCATCCAACTTATAGAGTAACCACCCCCTAAATTTGTGCACACTAGTATGGAATGCTTGTAGGAGACATGCACATTGATTTTAGAACCAAAAATACCACTTGAAAGATGACATCACATGAATGTGAGAATCATTTTTGAAAGTGATATTCAGGAGAAATTATCTACAATTTGGACTTTGGCACATATTGGATGAACAATTGTAAAACAAGTTATGTGCCATACTCCTAAATAATTTAAACCATGTAGGTTTGCTCCAAGGGTTAAGAGTGAAACTGAGAAAGCCTACCATAAGATATACCTAGTGTATGCAAGACAAAAGATTAAACATGCAAATGCAAACCTACGCATGAAAAGGAACTAGATGCTAATTGAAATTGCAAGAAATTAAATCTAGTTACATAACATGGGAAGGGAAATTTGGGTCCATAGTATTCACTAACCCACTTGGCAATTACCTTGTCCATAATGATGCACCCCATGAAATGCACCCATACTTTGCCAAGTCTCCAAATTCCCTGAAGTCCATCGGACTTCTCACTTCCCTTTTGGGATCCAAACCTTCTTGGTGCTCTTCATGTTGGAAATGATCTCCTTTGGCACCCAAATGCATTTGGCCCCATTGTTGGCTTGCTTGTTCACCTTGAGGCCACCACCTTGTCATTTTTCTTCTTCAAGAGAGATAAGGTGTGGAGGCCTTTTTGTCCACCTTGTTGGTGTAGGTGTTGGAGAGCTTGCTTGTTTCCTTTTTGTTTTTGTCTTTCTTCTTAGCTCCTCCCCCATTCTTCAGCTTGCACTCATAGGACTTGTGGCCTTCCTTGTGGGATACATAACAAACCATGGTTTGTCCTTCATCAAGCTTCTTCACTCCCTTGATGGTGTTATCTTGATGAAGTTGGGCTTGCTCTGTCTTGCCTTTCACTCGAGTCAAGTCCTTGGTGAGGCAAGCCACTTCTTGCTTGAGTTGCTCATTCTCCATTGTGACCTCTTGTGTGCATGTTTCTACAACAACTTTCTCAACACAAATTTGGTTGCATAAGGGTGAGTCTAAACATAAATCATTACAAGAAGTAGAGGCATCCTTTTTTGGCATGTCAAAAATTGAACCTTTCTTTTTAGGTGCCTCAGTGGGGGTTGTACTGATGGCTTCAAGATTTGCAACTTTATTAGTTAGCTCATCACAATGTTTGCACATGGTTTCCATTTTAGCGAGCAAACTTTTATAAGCATCTTGTGAGCTGTAACACCCCAGGTGTTTGTCACCAGTTAAGCAATGGGTTGGAGCTCAAACATGACATGTTAAGTGGTGATGACGGTGTCAAGATCAATTCTACAAGAGCGAGCTCCAACTTAAACTTGGGCAACACACCTTTGCTTGCTTATTGGCCCTTTTCAGATATATACCTAAGTAATGTTGAAGGTGCTTCTTTCATGTGCCTCACATCAATTTCCACCCACATGGATGATTGGAAAAGTTTCGTGAAGTTTGGGATCAAAAAGTTACATGAAATGATAAGTTATAATCTTTCTTGGATTGCTTTATTAAGTGAATGGAATTATAGATCGTGAACCAAACCTTTCTACCTTGCCCAAACGACTCAACTTGAGATCTACAACAAAAGTCATGAAAGGTTCATGTTGGGCAAATGCCAAGAAAACGCTCCAATGGATCAAAAAGGATAATTTAAGCTCCATCGTGAACCTACTTTAGTCAAAGTAGAACAGTAGGTTCTATAAGAGTTTTGAGGTTGGACCTTAAATGAAAGTTGTAGTCCATATCATGTAGAACAAACTTTGTTTTTGGACCAAGAGCTAGATCAACTTGGAAATAAGTCAAACAGAGGCTCGATGTTGGAACCTGCTGCTGATTTCAGCACTTAGAAATATTCTAAGTCTAGAAATTCATCGACATCGGCATTGGCGTCTCGCGTTCTCCAAATTTTGTTAAGCAACTCAATTTGGTCCAAAGATAAAAGTTGGAGTGTACATGATAGCGAAGAGCATGTATAAAGATGGCACTCGTTGGACCTTGTCTTGACCATCGATTTTTGGAGTTTGTTAATCGCCGTCAACGCATTGACAATGCCACTTTGGAGACTAAATTACCCACTGTTATGATGCTCAAATGACTAGAGTGCCTTAATAAAAAATGTAGAGCATGCTGAGGTGAACAAACTTTATTTTTGGCCCAAGGTCTGATTCGGCCTGGAAGTGGCCCAAATTGGCTCCCCACCTTGCCCACACCGACGCCCGCCACGTGCTCGAGGATTTGCCCGAACGGCGACGCGTGTCCATGGACGTGGCCACCATGGCTGAGCTTTCTTGCCGCGTGGTCCGCCTCCACTGCCGTGCCCTGCGCCCTGCTGCCGATGAGGAGGGGCACCAGCACACCCTCTCCATCCCCCTCTCCACTCCCTGCTCGCTCCATCTCGCGCTCTCCTCGCTCCCGTGCAGCGTCCGCCATTGCCGACCGGCTGAGCTCGGCCTCGTCGCGTCCCCGCTGCTCCGCCCTTCCTCTGTCCATGACCGACTACACCATCATCTTCCTCTCACCCCGACGCCCCTTCCGCACTTTCCCGTCGGCCATGCCACACCCTGTGGCGCTGGTGCCGCCTGCCGCCGTCGCCCAGGCCACCGGCGTTCGTGGCCAGGCCGCGTCGGGCCTCCTCAGAGCAAGCTACGGCCACCTTCGAGTGCGCACCAACCCCCTGGTGCTCCGCCGCCGCCCCATCGTCGCCGACGAGCCTCCTCCGGCCGGATTCAACAAAGTACAGTGCATCCTCTGCTCCAAATCCCGTCAGGGACCTCGTCTTAAAATTCGACTAAAGGGAAGGGCCTAAATGCACTGTCATTGACTCAAGTGAATAGTGCCTCGAGGGACCTATTTGTTGTAAATCGGGTGAAACTTTGGAAATTCATAGTAAATCGTAGAAAATTCGTAAAATAGTAAATGAGGACTTTTTGGAATCCTTGTGAAATTCTCTATGCACTAGATCTATAATATGTCAGGTTTTAGTTTAAAGTTTTAGCTGTAAAAATGGATTTGTGCAGTTAGGGTTTGAATGCTAGTCTTATTTGTTTTTTTTATAACTGCAGTTGTTGTGCTCAAATAATTGTGAAATTTTTGTGGAGTGCTACTAAGGTGATTGTTGTTGTCTGGTAAAAATTTCAGGAGTTTAGGATTTATATTTTAAGAGTTATAAAAATAACAAATGCCCTGTATTGCTTTGCTTCTACTCTGAACAGTTCTGCATGTTTGAATTAATTGGCTCAGTTAAGTTATGAATCATGATTTGATGACAATACATGAGTTTTAGTACTTTTCTTAAGCTTTTCAAAAAGATAAATATCATAAATTTTGGTTAAGTAGATCTTGAGTTATAATTGCTTGAATCTCAGTGGCTGTTTCTGCCCAAACCCAGACAGGGTTTCCTTGTTCTTACTGTGGAGCCTTCTTACTAGTAGAATTAGTTTTAGGTGTTTACAACAAAGTTGTTTAGAATTTGATAAGCTTTCTAAAAAGTCCAGAACCACATTTATTGGACATGTATAACTCCATATATAGCTGTTTAAAGTGGCATGTCAGTTTCTGTCTATGTTTTTGACAGAGATGCAATTATTGGATTAATTGACCCTTCTAACTGTAGAATCATCTTAATATGAGAATAAGAAAGTTGTAGGTAACTTCCTAAGCTTTTCAAAAAGTTATGGTTCATGTTTGTTGGAGGTCTAGAACTCCAGTTATGCTTCTCTGAAGTTTCTATCAGTTTTCTATACCACTGCTGTTGGGCTGGATTTGCAGTTTTGCTTGTGCAATTATTTTCGTGGTGTAAATGATGTTTGCTATGGTTGTAGTGAATACAAAAGTTGTAGAAAATTTCATGATCTTGCTTGTGTTCAAATTTTAAGGTCATAGGCCAGATAGTGTAGGAGTTACATGACTTTTAAGTCTTCTGTCAGGTTTTGATTTTAGTCTGAGCAGATCTGAAAGATGCTAGGGTTTGATCTAGTTAGGATTTGAATGAGTTTTTGGTGATAATAACAAAGTTGTAGATAATTCATGTATCTAGCTCCTGTTAAAATTTGGTGGTATTTGGCCTTGTGGTTTGTGAGTTATGCCTGTTTAAAGTTGGGTTACAGAATTGATTACTCTCTGCCTTGTTTAGACCAGTTTCTGTAAATGGGTATATTCGGCTTAGTTAACTTGAGAATCATGCTAAGATGATTAAATATCAATTGTCGAAAATTTCATAAGCTTTTCAGAATGTCTTCTTGCAAGTCATTTGGATTTGTGTAACTCCAGTTATAGCTAAATCTTGTAGCTGCTATTTGCATGTCCAGAAATTGACAGATTCCCATTTTTGTTGTTTGCTTGTATATTACTAAGTGTGGCTTATGTCCTTGTTGATGATCAAGTTATGATACTTGTGACCTTGTTAACTTGTGTCATGCTTGATGTGCTTGCTCTCTATAGTTAGTTGTGTGATGTTAGTTAAAATAGCTATTGGTGTCTATGTCTTGCATAATCTTGTGTTTGTCTTGAAAGCTTATGTGATGCATGTTGTGTTATCCTTCATCACATTCATACACATGCATCTTGCATCTCATTTAGGTACGCTAGATGAACCACATGAAGGATGTGATGTTGGAGCCAAACCCGAAGACAGTGTTTGATGGATCTATCCCGAAGATGGAAGGACTAAGCAAGTGCTAGGACCGGAGATGTCACCAAGTCGGTGCAAGCTAACTGAACTGACTTGTGTCGGATCCCAGGCAAGCCCCGGAGCATTATAAGTCTCCCAGTAATTTACAAATGTTTACTTACGTATTTATGATTGATGCATTAGGTTATAAGAGTTGAATGAAACCACTTGATGCATGTACATTCCTTGTCCAGATATTAACCCTTTAACCGATATAGGTCCAGGATCGAATATATGCTTAGCCATGCTTAGACCGGTAGAAGTCGGGTGATGTCCTGTCACCTGCGAGATATAGGTGGATACCGGAGCACGGTTGGCTATATCTGCTATCGTGGAACAGAACCATGAGGTAAAAGTAAATCGAGACCGGACAGGAGGTAGATAGAGAAGCAACAAGACATGGAGGTCTTGGGTGTGGATCTATCCCCATCTGTGTCGATTAAGGACCGTACCGTTGTTGGCGCTTCTGACAAGATTGAACGCATGCCTCTCACTTAGCTGGCCGGATAACTCGTTCCGACCGCGAAGCCGAGTAATTCAACTCAGGCCGGGAACCGTTCTGTTGTGCGCTCCTTCCGGGGAACGATCAGACTGAGCCCAAGGGCAGGCTTGGCCTGAGCATCCTGGCATCTGGTGTTCCAGATTGTGCGGCGCGGTATGGACCCGCGAAATGTGTACCTGAGTTGTACCAAAGGTGACCTAAGGTGACCGTTGATCTGGTCTGCCTGGGTTTGTGTTAGGAATAAATTCCCAGCTGGTTGAAATCGATTCGAATCGCCGTCTCTCCCGGATAGTGAGAAACTTGGCTAGTCCCAACATCGTAGTAATTAGATTATGGAATGTGATGGTTCGGATAAACATGGAATTACTATACCTGCTATGGTTACTATTGTATGCTCCAAAAAGATATACCACATGTTTGGCACAGGATAGTTGCTAATCTAGAGATGGATAGTTCTAATTAACTGGATAACAGAATTATAATTGTATATTTGAGTTAATCGCTTTTTATGCAAAATGTTGTCAAGCTACCTCCACTTATAAAGCCTTGCATACTCCTTGGAGTCAATTTTATTTCTGGTTATGACGGGTAAGTCTAGCTGAGTACATTCGAGTACTCAGGGTTTATCCCACCATGTTGCAGGTAAGGTTTTGGCCTGCTGAAGATGGTGGCTAACCACCGGCGGGCTCGGTGACTCTATATTCACTTCTCATCTACATGCTTTTGTCTGAGGATGTCACTTATGCTAGCAATGTATTTGGAACTTATATTAATGTAATCATTTGAAAGCTATCTTGTTTTCACCAATCGATTTTGAAACCCAAACTTGTACTATTAATTGTGAACTCATTGTAATATTATTTCCGCTGCAACTCTGTGTATGTGATGTGTATTTGCTTAATCACGCGATCTTGGTTGTGATGTTGATTTACCGAGGTCCTGCGTGACACTCGGCGGACTACCGGGTTTATATAAGTGAGAGTATGCGCGTGTCAACGTGTTAGCGGGGACAGCCGTACTTGATCTTGTATAAATTGGGCGGTTCTGTCACAGCTGGTATCAGAGCGAGATTAAGCATAATACTATCAGGTACACAGTTTTAAAAGCCAATGTTTTGGTTTTAAAAAGTCTATTTTAACTAAAACTTTAGCTACAGGCAAATTTGTCAAAACTTATTTGCAAAACTATGCTAGCGACATCCTCCTTTATGCCCAGTTAAGGAATATTAGGTGGCTATCTAAGTACTAACTTTGGGGGATGTACTTTATTGCATTTTTTTTTCTTTCGTCGTCCATACGGCGTGCTATTGTATGGATGCCATTCACTTGAATGGTAATATATGGATCAATTGCCTCTACGCCCAGGTAAGTGTGAGTTGTGAGAGCATGACCGTCCAACTATCGGTCTAGGGGAGAGTTAGCTATGGTTACTGGAATATTTACATGTTACACACATGTATATATGAAGGTACTTAATTGCGGGTATATTTATCGGGTAGCTATGGATATCAAAGTATATACATCTGGGGATGTGTATATGGAGAGTATCTTAGTTTACCGCTTTCATTGTGTGCTTATTTATCTCTTATGGGGATGGGCTGCAATGAGTTTGCCTGCAGGTATGCTAACCACGAATGCGTAGATTGAATGTAGCTGACGACTAGCTATATATCGAGAGAGTACGTGTTATGCCACCGACATAGAACGTGATTGCCGCCTTAGGCTGGCAATTTTGTGAGAACGAATAGGGCGAGCATGCATCATGATTGTGCTTGTGCATAAATATGCTTCCCTCACCTTGTTCTAATACTAAGTAACTTGTGATCAATGTGATGTTACTATCTTCCCTGTGTGAGGATAGACAAAATGCCTTGTTCCATGCCACTTGAATAGCTGTGCTTGAAGATAGTGGGTGATTAGTTTTGCCTTGTATGTTTGCTTCCAAAGGAAATAGATGACAAAGTTAATAGTTAGCAAAAGGTTCACCCCTTTGAAAACTAAATTGCTAAATGTAAGTAAAACTTGTTTTGTAGAGATATCCACCTACTCTGTAAAAAGGAAATAAAGGATAACAGTACCTTACTACCATGTTCGCATAATATGCGTAGTAGTGTTGCTGTAGGTGACTGCTTATTATGAACGAACCTTGTGCTTAGTAATAGTCATTTAAGCTAATTGGATTGAGTGTTTCAAAATGCTTCGCTTAGCACCATGATGTAGGCTGTGGATGCTCGTTATCTAGGTAGTGCCAGTAGTTGTCACCCTTTTGCCCTCGGTAAGCATATGAGTGTGGAAGAGCGCTATCCTAGAACGGACGTCTAAGTTTTGATAATTTCTTGGTTGTCGTCTCCCATTTAAGTTCTCTTTAGGAGCCTGAGCCTGTACCCGTGATTGCTAGCCATTGAACGTTGCGCTACGAAGATCTTTATCCATGCCTTTGCTTGACCTTAGGCCCAAGCTTAGTTCCCTTGAATGCTTGCATGTTTTGTGGTTGTCCCGCTCCTATGTGGGAGGACCCTGCTCAAAAATCATTGTTAGATCTCATTGCTCCTTCTTCTACAGATGATCTGGTGCAACGCTAATCGCTATCTACCCTGGCTTTGGAACCTTATCCTCGTAGATCCTATCATTGCTTTATCAACTAAATCCTTAGTCAGTGCCTTATCTCTATTCCTCGAATCTCGTTTGTTTTGTCCCCAACTCTTTCAAGTCTCTGAATATTTATCAGTCTTGATCTCATGTTGCTGCTCGACAAGACCAAATCTCAGGGTAATCATTATCTGGTAATCACTTGGTGGACACAAGGCATATATGGAAATTCAGCAAGAGTCTCCTGCTTAGTTGCCTTTGGCAATTAGGCTATGCTCTCTCGTGCTGTGTTTTAATCTTTGGATCCCCTGCTTATTGACTCCCAACCTTGTGACTACCTTTGTTTGCTATCCCTCCTTCGTATTGTGCTTGCTCTTATGCAACCCAATTTGTGCCATGTGAGATTTCTTGTGGGCTGTATGTTCAGTAATGGTGCCATAATTAGCAATCTACGGTGCCGCGACGAAACCGAGAGCCCCCTGTGGGTGCACACACAAGGCTATGCTACTCGGCACGCACTGGTATCGAGGTTTCTAGTTGTGATCCATTACAGAACTACACCGATATGTTATTTTCACGGAGCTCTTCCTTGGTTATCTCTCCTTATCGTGTCAGAAGATCTGTATGTCGAACTAAATGCAATAGGACTTCCTTCTGGAGTCATCCAATGGTTAACTTTTGAAGAACAGGTCACTAACAGGAACATAAACAGACTGCAAGAGGTGGTAGACAAGTGACTCTACTCGACATGACTGTCCCAGTAATGACGTCGGTCATCTAGTGAGCAACTTATGTCCTTTTCGTTGGATCAGAAAGGTGCACCACACTTAAGGTTGAACAAGTTATTAGTCGGATGATAAAGGGACCAAGATATTATGTGCTGTAATAGGTCACCTGGTATATATGAGTTCCTGTCCAAGTTCTCAATCTTTAGGTGCATAAGGATCACGTAGACGAACCGACCTTCTTTGGTGTGACCCCTTTCTGCTGACTTCAATGGCGACCATCTGTATGCTTCGACCACAATTTTTATTATTAAGAGTGAAGATTTGGAACCTTTTTAGTGTTGAGGGACAACTGATTAGTTACCAGTAGGAAAGTTAGTCTTTAGTTAGGTAACGACTATTTGGTAACTACGAAGACCAGATCTCACAGAACAATGCTAAGCAAAGAAACAGCAAGGACGTTCAGCAATGCAAGATGTTGTATCAGCTAAGTGAAGAACTAGAGAAAGCATATCCCTAGTTTCGATCAACATCATTGTGCCCCTAGGTACCACAAATGGATTTTGTTCAAGGCTCTATTGGACGAGGTGCCAGAGAATATTCAAAAATGGTTCCTTATCTATATAGGGATGCCCTCCATGTGGAGTAATGCTTTGTGCCCTGTGAAGATAGCCCACAAGTCCAATGTTTGTGCATCGTCGAGTTGGTGTCTAAATCAATGGTTGAGGTTGTTTCCTAAGAGGCATGTAAGGAAAACCCTAGCCTCCATCCTCAGCGAGAAAGCTACCGCGGTTATAAAGGAAGAACGAGAAATCTATCCAGATTTTGTGGCACTAAACCGGTTATCTTCAAGCCAGGCAATTAGTGACTCAAACTAAGTTGGATTGACCCCAAACTTGGTGATCTCATTCCTTGCTTAGGATCCTTCAATGTCTTAGGTTGGTTTGAGTATTGGTTGAGTGAAACATTGGATTTGAGAGATATCTTGTCGGCTCGATTTGCTGTCGTTACAGAACAGAGCAGTTTTGGTAGATGAATGGTTTGGATGGTCAAACGGTGTCCGGTTGAGTTGAATTTTGGTGAGTAGTTAGAAGACCCATGGATCTACATGCCCACCAAAATTTGTGCATATTGGAGCATTAGTTTGTGAAATATGAATAGAAAACCAAAGGGTACAGAATCTGCAATTTCGCTGTGATGGCGATCATCCTTTGCATTAGAAGGTTGTGTTTGTAATTCATGCCAAGAAATTACAACTTGTAGGTGTATTGCTGTTAGACAACCCTCCATACCCTTGAGAACACTAATTGCACCCCTATGTTCCTTGCTTTTGCCCTCTTACATCAACAATGCGTGAGCAGTCAAGGTGTTCTAGAAGTCAAATTGTGCCCTCATGATTCAAAAGTAATTGGAAAAGCGTCAAACCATAGATTTTGGATTTTTGGTTTTTGAGATATTGATTGGCCTAAGAATGGAAGCCTTGACGTCAAATATAGTTTAAGAAAGCTGGTTTTGCTACGATGCAAGTCAACCCAACTTGCTGTGCAACTGCACCCCGAAGGCAAATTGTACTCAACCTGCTTGGTAGTGAACTAGTCCCTAGTTTTGTGATTACTTGCAACTTGTGTTGTCCTCCAAGCCTCGCTAACATCCTTCTGCGTCAATGGTTCTCCAATGCTAACATGCCTTTGGTACCTTATATGTGTTTTCACCCAAGAGGTTGCATTAGATTCAACCCAGATCACTGTTGCAACTTGGATCCAAAGGCTCCCTAAAGAATGATCATCGAGAACATTGGGCCAACAGAGTCAGCTATCACATTCACCGCTCACTCAACGGACTTAGATAATACGGTGTGGTCATCAGAAAAAGAGAACTGCACACATGGAACCATTGCAACGAGTATCCTTTAGGAGATTATGATCTAGTGCAAAGTCCATATGGTCTGTGCTATATCCACTAGGGAAGTAGATGTTACAAGTATTTAGTCTACGCTTGTATCACTCTTCGTACATCGAGGATGAAGTATGTAGGACCGTGCTATCTTGGATTCCTCCCAATGTAACAATGCTTTATGGACGCCAACGAAGAAAATTCTTCAGACCAAACTTACTGCGAAGAGCAAGTATCAAAAAGTGTCTTGACCCAATTAGCCTCTCTGATACTCCAAAGTTAAGTAGCCTAATGCTATCACTGATGTTGGAAACTGGTTGACATGTTTCTCTTCTCTTAAAAGTCTATTGCACCGAATCTCGGGACGCGATTCCTTTAAGGGTGGAGGGCTGTAACACCCCAGGTGTTTGTCACCAGTTAAGCAATGGGTTGGAGCTCAAACATGACATGTTAAGTGGTGATGACGGTGTCAAGATCAATTCTACAAGAGCGAGCTCCAACTTAAACTTGGGCAACACACCTTTGCTTGCTTATTGGCCCTTTTCAGATATATACCTAAGTAATGTTGAAGGTGCTTCTTTCATGTGCCTCACATCAATTTCCACCCACATGGATGATTGGAAAAGTTTCGTGAAGTTTGGGATCAAAAAGTTACATGAAATGATAAGTTATAATCTTTCTTGGATTGCTTTATTAAGTGAATGGAATTATAGATCGTCAACCAAACCTTGCTACCTTGCCCAAACGACTCAAATTGAGATCTACAACAAAAGTCATGAAAGGTTCATGTTGGGCAAATGCCAAGAAAACGCTCCAATGGATCAAAAAGGATAATTTAAGCTCCATCGTGAACCTACTTTAGTCAAAGTAGAACAGTAGGTTCTATACCAGTTTTGAGGTTGGACCTTAAATGAAAGTTGTAGTCCATATCATGTAGAACAAACTTTGTTTTTGGACCAAGAGCTAGATCAACTTGGAAATAAGTCAAACAGAGGCTCGATGTTGGAACCTGCTGCTGATTTCAGCACTTAGAAATATTCTAAGTCTAGAAATTCATCGACATCGGCATTGGCGTCTCGCGTTCTCCAAATTTTGTTAAGCAACTCAATTTGGTCCAAAGATAAAAGTTGGAGTGTACATGATAGCGAAGAGCATGTATAAAGATGGCACTCGTTGGACCTTGTCTTGACCATCGATTTTTGGAGTTTGTTAATCGCCGTCAACGCATTGACAATGCCACTTTGGAGACTAAATTACCCACTGTTATGATGCTCAAATGACTAGAGTGCCTTAATAAAAAATGTAGAGCATGCTGAGGTGAACAAACTTTATTTTTGGCCCAAGGTCTGATTCGGCCTGGAAGTGGCCCAAATTGGCTCCCCACCTTGCCCACACCGACGCCCGCCACGTGCTCGAGGATTTGCCCGAACGGCGACGCGTGTCCATGGACGTGGCCACCATGGCTGAGCTTTCTTGCCGCGTGGTCCGCCTCCACTGCCGTGCCCTGCGCCCTGCTGCCGATGAGGAGGGGCACCAGCACACCCTCTCCATCCCCCTCTCCACTCCCTGCTCGCTCCATCTCGCGCTCTCCTCGCTCCCGTGCAGCGTCCGCCATTGCCGACCGGCTGAGCTCGGCCTCGTCGCGTCCCCGCTGCTCCGCCCTTCCTCTGTCCATGACCGACTACACCATCATCTTCCTCTCACCCCGACGCCCCTCCCGCACTTCCCCGTCGGCCATGCCACACCCTGTGGCGCTGGTGCCGCCTGCCGCCGTCGCCCTAGGCCGCCGGCGTTCGTGGCCAGGCCGTGTCGGGTCCTCCTCAGAGCAAGCTACGGCCACCTTCGAGTGCGCACCAACCCCCTGGTGCTCCGCCGCCGCCCCATCGTCGCCGACGAGCCTCCTCCGGCCGGATTCAACGAAGTACAGTGCATCCTCTGCTCCAAATCCCGTCAGGGACCTCGTCTTAAAATTCGACTAAAGGGAAGGGCCTAAATGCACTGTCATTGACTCAAGTGAATAGTGCCTCGAGGGACCTATTTGTTGTAAATCGGGTGAAACTTTGGAAATTCATAGTAAATCGTAGAAAATTCGTAAAATAGTAAATGAGGACTTTTTGGAATCCTTGTGAAATTCTCTATGCACTAGATCTATAATATGTCAGGTTTTAGTTTAAAGTTTTAGCTGTAAAAATGGATTTGTGCAGTTAGGGTTTGAATGCTAGTCTTATTTGTTTTTTTTATAACTGCAGTTGTTGTGCTCAAATAATTGTGAAATTTTTGTGGAGTGCTACTAAGGTGATTGTTGTTGTCTGGTAAAAATTTCAGGAGTTTAGGATTTATATTTTAAGAGTTATAAAAATAACAATTGCCCTGTATTGCTTTGCTTCTACTCTGAACAGTTCTGCATGTTTGAATTAATTGGCTCAGTTAAGTTATGAATCATGATTTGATGACAATACATGAGTTTTAGTACTTTTCTTAAGCTTTTCAAAAAGATAAATATCATAAATTTTGGTTAAGTAGATCTTGAGTTATAATTGCTTGAATCTCAGTGGCTGTTTCTGCCCAAACCCAGACAGGGTTTCCTTGTTCTTACTGTGGAGCCTTCTTACTAGTAGAATTAGTTTTAGGTGTTTACAACAAAGTTGTTTAGAATTTGCTAAGCTTTCTAAAAAGTCCAGAACCACATTTATTGGACATGTATAACTCCATATATAGCTGTTTAAAGTGGCATGTCAGTTTCTGTCTATGTTTTTGACAGAGATGCAATTATTGGATTAATTGACCCTTCTAACTGTAGAATCATCTTAATATGAGAATAAGAAAGTTGTAGGTAACTTCCTAAGCTTTTCAAAAAGTTATAGTTCATGTTTGTTGGAGGTCTAGGACTCCAGTTATGCTTCTCTGAAGTTTCTATCAGTTTTCTATACCACTGCTGTTGGGCTGGATTTGCAGTTTTGCTTGTGCAATTATTTTCGTGGTATAAATGATGTTTGCTATGGTTGTAGTGAATACAAAAGTTGTAGCAAATTTCATGATCTTGCTTGTGTTCAAATTTTAAGGTCATAGGCCAGATAGTGTAGGAGTTACATGACTTTTAAGTCTTCTGTCAGGTTTTGATTTTAGTCTGAGCAGATCTGAAAGATGCTAGGGTTTGATCTAGTTAGGGATTTGAATGAGTTTTTGGTGATAATAACAAAGTTGTAGATAATTCATGTATCTAGCTCCTGTTAAAATTTGGTGGTATTTGGCCTTGTGGTTTGTGAGCTATGCCTGTTTAAAGTTGGGTTACAGAATTGATTACTCTCTGCCTTGTTTAGACCAGTTTCTGTAAATGGGTATATTTGGCTTAGTTAACTTGAGAATCATGCTAAGATGATTAAATATCAATTGTCGAAAATTTCATAAGCTTTTCAGAATGTCTTCTTGCAAGTCATTTGGATTTGTGTAACTCCAGTTATAGCTAAATCTTGTAGCTGCTATTTGCATGTCCAGAAATTGACAGATTCCCATTTTTGTTGTTTGCTTGTATATTGCTAAGTGTGGCTTATGTCCTTGTTGATGATCAAGTTATGATACTTGTGACCTTGTTAACTTGTGTCATGCTTGATGTGCTTGCTCTCCTATAGTTAGTTGTGTGATGTTAGTTAAAATAGCTATTGGTGTCTATGTCTTGCATAATCTTGTGTTTGTCTTGAAAGCTTATGTGATGCATGTTGTGTTATCCTTCATCACATTCATACACATGCATCTTGCATCTCATTTAGGTACGCTAGATGAACCACATGAAGGATGCGATGTTGGAGCCAAACCCGAAGACAGTGTTTGATGGATCTATCCTGAAGATGGAAGGACTAAGCAAGTGCTAGGACCGGAGATGTCACCAAGTCGGTGCAAGCTAACTGAACTGACTTGTGTCGGATCCCAGGCAAGCCCCGGAGCATTATAAGTCTCCCAGTAATTTACAAATGTTTACTTACGTATTTATGATTGATGCATTAGGTTATAAGAGTTGAATGAAACCACTTGATGCATGTACATTCCTTGTCCAGATATTAACCCTTTAACCGATATAGGTCCAGGATCGAATATATGCTTAGCCATGCTTAGACCAGGTAGAAGTCGGGTGATGTCCTGTCACCTGCGAGATATAGGTGGATACCGGAGCACGGTTGGCTATATCTGCTATCGTGGAACAGAACCATGAGGTAAAAGTAAATCGAGACCGGACGGGAGGTAGATAGAGAAGCAACAAGACATGGAGGTCTTGGGTGTGGATCTATCCCCATCTGTGTCGATTAAGGACCGTACCGTTGTTGGCGCTTCTGACAAGATTGAACGCATGCCTCTCACTTAGCTGGCCGGATAACTCGTTCCGACCGCGAAGCCGAGTAATTCAACTCAGGCCGGGAACCGTTCTGTTGTGCGCTCCTTCCGGGGAACGATCAGACTGAGCCCAAGGGCAGGCTTGGCCTGAGCATCCTGGCATCTGGTGTTCCAGATTGTGCGGCGCGGTACGGACCCGCGAAATGTGTACCTGAGTTGTACCAAAGGTGACCTAAGGTGACCGTTGATCTGGTCTGCCTGGGTTTGTGTTAGGAATAAATTCCCAGCTGGTTGAAATCGATTCGAATCGCCGTCTCTCCCGGATAGTGAGAAACTTGGCTAGTCCCAACATCGTAGTAATTAGATTATGGAATGTGATGGTTCGGATAAACATGGAATTACTATACCTGCTATGGTTACTATTGTATGCTCCAAAAAGATATACCACATGTTTGGCACAGGATAGTTGCTAATCTAGAGATGGATAGTTCTAATTAACTGGATAACAGAATTATAATTGTATATTTGAGTTAATCGCTTTTTATGCAAAATGTTGTCAAGCTACCTCCACTTATAAAGCCTTGCATACTCCTTGGAGTCAATTTTATTTCTGGTTATGACGGGTAAGTCTAGCTGAGTACATTCGAGTACTCAGGGTTTATCCCACCATGTTGAAGGTAAGGTTTTGGCCTGCTGAAGATGGTGGCTAACCACCGGCGGGCTCGGTGACTCTATATTCACTTCTCATCTACATGCTTTTGTCTGAGGATGTCACTTATGCTAGCAATGTATTTGGAACTTATATTAATGTAATCATTTGAAAGCTATCTTGTTTTCACCAATCGATTTTGAAACCCCAAACTTGTACTATTAATTGTGAACTCATTGTAATATTATTTCCGCTGCAACTCTGTGTATGTGATGTGTATTTGCTTAATCACGCGATCTTGGTTGTGATGTTGATTTACCGAGGTCCTGCGTGACACTCGGCGGACTACCGGGTTTATATAAGTGAGAGTATGCGCGTGTCAACGTGTTAGCGGGGACAGCCGTACTTGATCTTGTATAAATTGGGCGGTTCTGTCACATGCAATTTGCTCTAGCTCTGCTTCACCACATGCAAGCCTTCTGCATAATGCTAATTGCTATGATCTCTAGGTTGTTTTTTCACACAATCAAGCAAACTAGCAACTACCACTACTAACAACAACTAGCAAGAGCAACTAAACAAGATAACGAATAGCAACTACAACTAGCTCTATGCTACAGTAAGCTACACAAGCAACTACCACACAAGACAAATATATGACTACCACACAAGACAAAATATATGAAATGTAATTGTGAGTGTGATAGATAGCAAACAAACGAGGCAAGAGACAATATGAATACCAAGATTTATCCACGTGGTTGGGTTACTTGCCGGCAACCTACGTCCATGTTGTGGTGAGTACAAACTCGGTGATTCATGTGCTAATTGGCATCACACGTCAAACCCACACCTTGGGTGGCGTAAGGACCACAAAAGAGAGCACTTCCAAGTCCATGATTTCAATAGAGTTGCTTTTTGTGAATCTCTTGCGGGGAATAAACACAAGAACCCCTCACAATCGATCGAGCGGAGCCGGCAATAGTCACCAAAGCCGCTCAACGATCCCATAAGCTCAGGGTCGGCTAGGTGACGACAATCACCATGTGTAATAAGAGCTTGACCAGCCCAACTCATCCAACTAGTGCCACAAGATGCAAGATCACTAAGCAAATGCACTAGAAGCTATCAATATCACTCCAAATGTTATCCAAAGTGATGCAAGTGAGTGGATTGTGTTCTTTAGCTCTCAAGGAGTTTGCACTACTGAATGGAGGTCCAAGAGAGTGGCCAAGGCCAGCCACACCATCTATTTATACACCCAATTGAGAAGCCAAGCATTATGCACTTTTTGGGCTAACTACAGGTGCACCGAATGTCTACACCGGATACATTTGGTGCGACCCAACGACTATATTCTAACGTTCGAAAAATCAACCATTAGCGTTGTTAGAGATCCGGTGCGGTCACCGGATACGCCATCTAACACGTCCGGTGCATACAAGCGCTGAGAGCCGCACCAACATGCTCTATGGAATCCAACGCCGATGACACGTCTGGTGTCACACCAGACGTGTCAGGTGCCTATATCACGAAAATAACCGAGGTACATCGCCTCTGGATCCCGTATCCAGCGCCACCACATCCGGTGCACAACGGATGCCATGGTGCTCGGCTGAACACAACGCAGAGTGCACCGGTCACCATCGTATCTGGTGTGTGCACCATCCACGTCTGGTGTATGCTAAACTGTAGCACTGAGGACACCCAAGCGCCACCTTGCAAGCGAGCTAACTCTCAAATGTTTTTAAAAACATGTTAGATCCAAGTTAGCCTTTTTCAAAGTGTTTTTCATAAACTTTTGCACTTGCTCTCTGAGTGTGTCACTAGGCCTAAATGCATATGCAAGGTATTCCAACACCTAGTGGCACTAGATGACCGAATTATCTAATTTGAGCTCCTTCTTAATAATACGATCATCTATCCTAAATCCGATCACACACTTTATTTCATCTTGACCGACAAAACAAAATCCCTATTTATACCTTTGTCTTGAGCCCATAGAGTTTTGTTCTTCTCTTTCTTGTTTTTCAAAGTTGGAGCACTTGATCAGGGGCGGATCCTGAACCTGAATATATGGGGGGGGGGGGGGGGGAGGGAGGGAGCAATGGACAAGTGAATTAGAATCTGAAATTGGAAAGGGTAATTTAGATAGTGATCGTTGATTAGATCACCACTAGATGATTAGGGAATACTTGCTCATAAAGTGAAAATAAGCGAATTAATCATTAGAAGGCAGCCATATCAGCTGATGTCAATTTGGTCGACGGCTGCAGCGCAGCACGGCGTCTTGCGTGATCACGTCCTAATTCCAGTCCCACGGCACTGCATTTAGTCAAGCCATCCGCAAGAATGCCGAGAAGGTGAAGCGATCAAGCCATCAAGCGAAAGAGAAGACGAAGAGACGATGCGTCTGGCTGTTTGAGCGAGACGAAGACCGAGCGACACTTCATATTCATCACATCGTGAGGAGGGAGCCACCAGCTTATAGGCCTAATATAAATGGACTTTTCTTAATGGGCTTCAAATATGCTTAGCGTTTTGGATGAATTAGGAGGGTTTAAACAGCTAGTAAATACACAAATCAACTATAGAATAGAGGGACCAGTACAACGTTGGGGGGTGCTAGGCCCCTCCCAGCCCCCCTTCCCTCCGCCACTGCACTTGACCACCATCGTGTGGCCATCTCCATCACCTTGAGTGCCATCTTGCTCCACCTTGGATGTGAACAAACCTTTCTTAATCACAACACTAGAGTAGAAGGTTAGTCCACTTGGTTGTCTCAATTATGCAAAACTAAACATAGCTTTTCAGAGTGGCCAGCGGGGAGCCACGACGGGAGGAGCGCGTCTGGCAGGGAAGCTGTGCGGGGCAGTGGAAGACTTCCGCACGTCGAAGAAAAAACGAAGAAATTTTTTGGGTAGTCCAGTAGGGGGCCAACATGAATGGGTAGTTTGGGGGGGGGGGGGGGGGGGGGGGGGTTGTTTAGGAAGCTCGCAAATTTGGGAGGTCGAGTAGGGGACCTGCTAGAGCTGCGTTTTTGCTCTTCACTACCTAAATTGGGGATAAGGGGCCATTTGGGTAGTGTTGCTGGATTTGCTCTAACGGGTGGCATTAGTCAGTAATTTTGCCCAACTCCACGAGGGAGTACAAATGACCAAATCCTAAAGTACCCCTTGAGGTGTTCTAGAAAAAATATGAAGTTGGCCATCAACTCCATATTTTTCTTAGAGCGGAGTTTTAGGAGCTAGAGGTGTTTGGCAAGATAAAGCTAGAGTGGAGCTAAAAAATTGGAGTGCAACAGCCCCAGACAGCTCCATATTGTCACCAACAGTTTGAATAAAACCAGCTGTGAATATATCCATGGAAAAACTGTTCATGTAGTAGTGTAGGCTAATTCATAGCTAATAAGAGCTAACATAGGCTAATTATGGGCTACCAAGACCTAATAGACTCTAAACATTAATTTGCTAATTTGATCAAACACCACCATAGAGAAATACGCTTAACATGATATGGTTGGTGCTCTCAAGTATTTGTAGTGTGGTAAAGATAAAAAAAATAATGTTGATAATTGATATGATGTTTTTTTTTGGAAAATAAAAATAAAATGACAGGGAAAGTCTTCAACCGGGGAAATTGCTTCTCTTTTTTTTTTTTTGCCAAATCACAAGAATAATTGGCTTTGGCCTTGAAGATTGAGTATCGACGATTTAAACCAGGCGGAGAGGCTTCATCACTAAGAACCTTCTACGCTCAGTTCGCAGGAAAAAGAGTTATTCTAGTTAATGAATAGTTATTTGATTTTTTGGAGTAATTTTAAAATATATTCAAGTAGTTGTTATTTGATTTTTACTGCCGTAACAAGTGAATATACTGTAATTATTAGATCAAGTAATAACTATGGAGAATTATTTAATAGTGAAGTGATCAATTTGAGATAATTTTCTTATTACTGTAGTAACTTCTAATGACGCTTCCAATAGAGACATAGAGACACAGAGAAATTCATTACGTCAGTGATCTACAAAGCAACTGTCTAGATGCTCAATGCCAATCAACAGTTAATCTCATTCTCTCGCTGTCACTCGCCTGTGTTGTAACACGTTATCGACACTTTCACTCTCTACCACGCTGTAATTATAGGTTGGTTAGGCTGTCTCAACAGGAGACCCACTGTGGAACCTAAACTTAAAATGAGTCTCCAACACAATATCTATAGTCTCTAACAGAGTACCTATATAGAAGACCTATTTTGGATGTCAGGAGAGGCAAAATCCAAATTGGAGAGACCCATTTGTAGAAAGTGTTGTTTTTTTGGATCTTGTTGTTGGAGAAGACAAAGAAAAATAGGTATTCAATGCTTTGCCTGAAGCGCTATCAAAGAAAGAATTTGTCTTGTATTTTAGATGAAGACAGTCTTATTGGCACTTACGCTCTGTACCGACGCGGGACTTTCTCTTTCTAGCGACGAGAGGCCCCAATCAATTACGTTCTTCTCTGAATGAAGAACTGGCAACAGAAGAACGACGGTTGGCCGCAAGAACTCGCCGGAGGTGTGCACTGATGCAGTAATCGGCCACTGTGCAAGAAGATTATGCCAGCGATACAGCCCGTGCTTCCCTGCAAGACAGCTGTTGTCATCTTCTTCGTCTTTCCAGTGCAAGATTGCAACAAACATGGAGATTGGAGAGAAACAATCAGTGGCACTGCGGCCTGCAAATCTGAACAAGAAGAGAACTCCGAAACAAGAAAAATGTGGACGCTTGCATTCACTGCTGAAGAAAAAGCAAGCAAGAGCTTATGGACAAACACCTCTGATGCTGAAATTTGGCCGCTGCTGATGCTGATGCTGATGCTGATTTGTTGTGAGAGAAAAACGTTCGTTCGCTGAAAAGTACTGCTGCTGAAGTAATGCTGAAAAAGTACAGATGTTGTTTCTTCAATTTGTTGTGTTCTTACCTTTTTGACAATCGACCGATGGACGAGTTCCTAGGTCACCACGCTGGTTGATGCGTGCTGACCGACTGTGACCCGCGCGCTCGGGTGCTGCAGCGGTGGTTCCGCGCGCCTAGTCAGCGGCAATTGCCACGATACCCCTCGATGGCGGCGACACTAGCAGTGCCCGCGCCTGGCCTGTGACAGCAACATTTGTGCACTGCACGTGGACTACGCGGGTGACACTCGGATGCCCATCTCTGTTGGTGCCACTATGCCAGTGCCCGGCCGGCGTGGCGGCACCCTGCGATGACAGCAGCCCAAGAGCATGGCGCTCAGTGGTGGAACCGGCACGAGGTACAAGTCAGGGGTTTTCTCTAGGGTTTCCTGCTTCTTGTTCCTCTGTAGGGGGCCAACAATGCCGCAACCACTCTCATGTCCCTGCTGTAGTCTAACGCTTGACCATCAGGTGTTGTCTGCTACTGGGGAGCCTTTCGCGAGGGTGCCTTCTCTAGGATTTCTTGATATGCATGGACTCCCTCCTACCCAGAGGAGCTAACGAGCAGGCCGAGAACCCGACGCTCCTTGGGCTTGGGAAGATCTTTGTCCTGATGCGTCATGCCCCGAGCGTGGCCCTACCGGGGGAGTAACTGACAATGCCTTGCGCTGTGGAACGGGTGGCGATTTAGTGTTTCTATGTCTGTTAGGCTCTGGGCGCCTTACAGATTTTGGCACCGGCTTCTGGGATGACCGCTCGGGCTAAGGACGGATCTAGGCTCCCCTTCGGTCAGGAATCCCCACGTTCTGGCCGAGACCCCGAGCCCTGAGGGACGATGGCTCTAGCCTTCTCTGGCTTGACATCCTCGCATCGAGCCTCCTAGGGGGAGGGCCACTTTCAGGCTACCGAGCTATTCCTTTTCGCCAGAGGGTACGTGCGAGCGTACCCGATTAGTATAGCCCCCGAGCAATTCAGAGAGTCAGTCAGGGGGTCACTTCGGACTGTCACGCTCTTCTCGCAGACTTAGCATACCCCTATGATAGACTCATGTCAGCAGTTATTAGCATTTATTGAACAATGTATCAATAAAAGGTGATAATGTTGTAAAGATGATTATATTTTGCCCAATTCAATCTCTACTCCTAAATAAACCACCCGTTACAATTATCCTATATCCACCCCGCAATTGCCTGCTCTATAGAGATAACCTTTACTTCACCCACACCAACAAATGTACCCAGAAATGCACCATCTTAAAAACATATGCATCAGATCATCTCTCAACCATTATCTCTCCTTACTCAACTAAATCCAACAAGTACGATTCAATGTGTCTGCACCTACTACGAACGTGCGCCTGAAAGGTCCTTGTGTGGTTTTGGTAATTGAGTGACAACCTAGGTGGACTAATTGTGTTTATGTGAGATACACAGGTGATTAGTCCACAGGTACATATATGTGAGCAACATATGCCATGAAGGTGAAAAGGGGCTTGGAGATGTTGCAAAGCTCACACATGTGATGATGAAGGAGCTTATTGCACATGAGACATGACATTGAGTCATGTGATCAAGGTGGAGAAATCAAGACAAGACTTAGCTTGATGGACCGGTTGCAAGCGTGAAGGGCAAGTCGGAGGCTTTGGAGCGATGAACCGTGTGGCGGTGAAGCTTGAGCAAGACTTGGCGCCGATGGACGATGGCAACGGTGAAGAGCAAGTGAAGTCAAGATCGATGAACCAATATGATCACGTGATGATATGAAGTGGATCATATCATTGTTGATCATGTTGATGCATGTGTTGCATCGACATTGGAGGAGATGGAATGGAATGCGCAAGGCAAAGGTATAACCTAGGGCATTTCATTTCACCGGTCATAGGTGTGTAGAGAAGTTTGTGACCGGGTTTAGGATAGATAGGCCGTACTATCAAGAGGGGCAAACTTGTTTGCATATCGGTCATCTAGTGCCACTCGAGTGATCTAACTTTGCATCGTCGCTAGGATTGAGTGGCATGGCAAGTTGAATGGCTAATCCTTTGGAAAATGATTGTGAAAATGCTAACAGACATACACATGGTGGTGTACACTTGGTGGTGTTGGCACATTTACAAAGGAGATGAAGTTGGAGTTGATGTGGATCAACTCGGCGATGGAACGGAGGTGAGAAGGGTTCAGAACTCCACCGGCGGAGTGTCCGCCCATAGAGTGCAGGACAGTCCGACAGTGCCACCTGGCGCCCTATATAGAAAAGATAGGGTCTCACAGAGTGGACCGGATGCTGGTCACGTGGTGACCGAACGCTGGGGTCCTACGTCCGGTCAATGGTGATAGATAGCGTGCAGGCGCCGATCATCGACCGGACGCTGGCGCTGGAAGTGACCGGACGCTGGCCGTATGCGTCCGGTCAGGGTGACATATGGTGACGCAGGCAGAGCAGAGAAGCTGGAAGTGACCGGATGCTGGTGATGCGTCCGATCGTGACTGACCGGACGCGTCCGGTCATGTCTGGTACCTTACTAGAAACGACCGGACGCTGGGGTTGCTGCGTCCGGTCAGTTCAAGTTGGAGCGTCCGGTCGATAGATGACCGTTGAGATCGAATAAACAGCGTTTGAAGAAGGGGACACATGGCGTGCATCGCACAACCAGACGCTGAGGTCCAGCGTCCGGTCGATCGGGCCGAAGCGTCCGGTTGTCCCGACTTTTGCCTAGTGAAGGGGTAACGGCTCTATTTGTTCGTGGGGTTATAAATAGAAGCCATGGTCGGCCTTGGGCCAGGTGCTGAGCAGACTAGAGCCTTGGTGGCTTGTGTAGTAGTGCTTGGGAGCCCTCCATCTCACATATGCTTGATGATGATCATTCAATTGTGTGAGAGAGCGATTCTAGTGCGATTGCATCGTGAGTTTGCATCGAGTGGCACTAGGTGATCGAGTTGCAAGCCGATGGTGCTTGTTACTCTTGGAGGTTGCCACCTCTTAGATGGCTTGGTGGTGGTCTTCGTTGAAGCCCACAAGAAGCTTGTGCGGTACTCCGGAGAAGAGCTTTGTGAGGGGCATTGTGCTCGCCCCGCGGGAGCCGCGTAGAGCAACTCTAGTTGAGCGTGTCATTGAGCTACCCTCACTTTCGGGGTAGGTTCTTGCGGTGCCCGACGTGCGGGCCTGGCGGGTGATGCCAATTAGTCGCCGAACCACCAAGTGAGCGGTCGACACAACGGGGACTAGCATGTTGGCAAACATGTGAACCTCAGGAGAAAAATCACCGTGTCAACCTTGTTCTTCCCGTTGGTTTGCATCCTCGTTACACAAGCTTGTAATTACTTTTGCATATATTGTGCTTGTGTAGTTGCTCTTGTAATTAGTTAGCTTGTGTAGCTTACTAGTTACCTTCTTGCTTGTGTAGCATAGAAGTAGCTCCCTTGCGTGGCTAATTTGGTTTGTGTAACCTTGTTAGTCACATTACTTAGTTTGTGTAGCTAAGTAATTGCGCTCTCTAATTTGGCATTGGTTGCCTTGTTATTGAGCATTGCTAGTGAGCTTAGGTGGCTTTGTGCTTTTGCTTACTACCTTGTGTAGGAGCTCCCTTGTTGCTTAAAGTACTAGCGGCATAGGTTTCTGTGACCTTGCTTCTAGAATTGGTTAGGTGAGCTCTAGCTAGCCCGGCACCTTTGTTGCTTAATTAGTATCTTTGGAAGGTGCTAGAGAACATAAATAGAGGGGTGTAGTCTTGGCTGGACCGATAGTTTTAATTCCGCACTTGTTTCGGTTAGCCGATGTGATTATTTTTAGAAAGGACTATTCACCCCCCCTCTAGTCCGCCATCTCGACCTTACAAGTGGTATCAGAGCCCGGTCTCTCATTTGTGGTCTTCACCGACCCGAGAGGATGGCGAACTTTGGGCTAGAAGTTGTTTGTGACACACACATTTTTGATGGCACACACTATGCACGGTGGAAACGTCATATGCTTGATCATTTCCGTGAATTGGGTCCCAAGGCATGGTGGATCATTGTTGTTGGTTTTTCTCGTGATGCCTTGGATAAGGATAACCTCACCCAAGCGCAAGAGGATTGCTTACAACTTGATCATCGTGCTCTTTATTATCTAACGTGTGCTATACATGATGATATTTTTAGACGTGTGTGGGACTTGGAGAGTGCTCATGATATGTGGCTAGCACTCCAAGCCTTTTACGGTGACTCCTCCACATGGGATGATGGTAAATTCAAGAAGGAGAATGAACCAAAGAAGGAGGCGCATGAGTGTGTTGAGCATAATCACAATTTGGTGATTGTGGAAGATTGCTCCACCTCATGGTCAAGTGATGATGATGATGATCGATCAACTACAAGTTCACTTGACAAGGTTGATGATGATGCCACAAGTGTTGCAAGTGATGATGCTACCCCATGCACACTTGATGGTAATGATGGTTCATGCTCAAGCCATGATGAAGATGCTACTACATGCTCTCCAACCACACCACATTGTCTCATGTCACAAGGTGACACCAAGGTATCAAATGATAATGTGGTTGATCATGTTGATTCATATGATGAGCTTGTTAGTAGACTTGCTAGCATGACCATGTCTTTAGAAAATGAGAAAGCTAAAACATTGAAATTAGAAAATGAAAACTCATTTCTAAAGAACTCTTGTGAAGAACATAAAGACTTACTTGATGCTTATAAATCTTCACATGATGAGCTTAAATTGAATCATGAGACACTACTTGCATCTCATGATGAATTATTAGAACAACATGCTTCTCTCATTAAAATGTTTACCAAGAAACTTAAAAATAATGAGAGTTCATCACATGGGTCAATTGATCAATCACATATTATTGCTAACCCTTGTGATGTAGGCAAGAAGCATGTATCCACCTCTTGTGATGATTTATTAGATATGCCATGCTCTTCACATATAGATGCTTGTTCTACTTCTATGTCTTGTGAGACTAACCTTTTGAAGGAGAACAATGAGCTTAATGAACAAGTGAAGAAATTGAGCAACAAGTTAGAGAGGTGCTACAACTCTCAAGTCACCTTTGAGCATATGTTGAAGACTCAAAGAAACTTTGGTGACAAGAGTGGCGTTGGCTTCAAGACTAGCAAAGTCAATCATCAAGAAAGCCGCAATGACATCAAGTGGCATTAGCTTCAACAAGAGCAAGATCAAGGGCAAAAGATGGGGCAAGAGAAGATATGAAAGAGAAATGAAGAAGCAAGAACAAGAGAAGCTCTCTCATTTCATGTGCTTCAAGTGCCATGAAGTGGGACATCTTGCAAATGGTTGCCCTTAATGAAGAAAAGCTCAAGTTGAAGAAAGAAGAAGAGAGGCTAAGGCATATGAAGTGCTTCAAGTGCCGCACTTGGGGTCACCTTACCTCAATGTGCCCAACCAAGCAATTGGTGAAGCAACTAAAAGAGCCTCAACCAAAGCCACAAGTTGAGTAAGAGAAGACACCCCAAGAGCAAATCAAGATCAATCATGAAGATGGTGGTGACTTGATGATGAAGAAGAAGAAAACAAGAAGGGGTGGAAAGGCAAGGCATCCAATGCAAACTCAAGATGCCAAAATGATGAGCAAGAATGAAGATGAGAAGAAAGACTATGCTCACATCAAGTGCTTCAAGTGTGGAAGTATGGGACACTTTGCCTCTAAGTGTCCTACCAAGCTTGAGAAGAAGGCTCAATCAATCCATGAGAGGCAAGGCAATGAGAAGCACCACATGAGCAAAGAAGAGAAGGCTCAAGCAAAGAGAAAGTGCTACTCATGCCGGAAAGGGGACACATGGCACATTCATGTCCCCTAGGTGACATTTCTAAGCCTATTTCAATTGTTGATAATAATGTGCTTAGAAAGGATGGTAATGGTACCTCTATGGTTGCTATTGCAAAACATCCCGCTACTCATACTAAGGCGTTGCCTAAGTATGTTGCACCTAACTTGAGAGGACCCAAAATTGTTTGGGTACCATCAAAAAGTGGATGATTGTTTGTAGGTACCATCGGCATTGGAGGCTTGGTTCAAATGATATTCATCTTGTTGATTATGTAGTTGAGCCAAGTATTGCTAAGTGATGATCATTGTCCCAATGCCATGACAAATTGAGTGAAGTCCAAATGTGCTACAACATACAAGTGTCAAATTCAAGTTGTTGGTAATTTATTGGATATATTTGATGGTTTACAAATAATTGAGTTGAAGCTTGCAAGTTGGATGATCATGAGCTAACCAAGGTATATCTTTTGTTGATCATTTCATTTGGGTGCATATGAGTTGATTGAATTGGATAAATATGCAATGTTGCTTGCTATGAGATGATTGAATGGATAATTGATTAGTAGTCAAGTTTGAATTGATTTGTGTTGGATTAATTCATGAGATGACTTTTAGTAAGTGATTTGAATGGATATATGTCTTATAGAAGTATTCAAACAAGTTAGTTTCAAGTTTGATTCATACATGATGAAGTATAGCTCAATTGTTGAAATCTGTCCTATAATTGAGAATCTGAGCTAGCTGTGATCTTAGCCATGTTTGAGTAATCAACACTTATTGGATTGGCATAAAAATTGGTGTACATGCTCTAGACTTATGGTATAAGATGCTGTACAATTTTCATAAGAATTGGATAAGAAATGCTTCGGTTTTGGAGTGGATCTTGTCAGCTATAGTGCAGCTAGTTTTCAGCATGTAGCAGTGGTGGAAGAATTAAAATCTGGTAGCAATCTAGAAGTCAAATGAATCTCAAATTTTTACAGCTACTAGATAACTTAGTAATGCACACCTCCACCAAATTTAGTGGTATTTGGATTAGTACTTTGGGAGATATGCTTATTTCTTTGAAGGGTACAAAATCTGTCAGAAAAGTGACAAATATTGGATTGATCTAGAGTCACTTTGATTGAAAGGTCCTCAAGTTGGAAACATGTTTACAAGTGTTTGAGGTACCTAAGTTTGATTTTGAGATGATCTAGAAGCATGACAAGCAAAGAGTACAAGGCTATTTGATTGTGGAGTGTACTTTGCACACATTCGGTACTCATATTGAAAGATCAAGATCAAACTCAAGATGAAGTTGAAGTTTAAGTTCTAGTGACTATTGGAAATCATTTGGTAGAAAGAAAAGGACTTAAACAAGAAGAAAGAAAAGGACTTAAAGAAGGAATCAAGGTTACTCACCAAGTTAAGTCCATTACTTGGATCAATCAATCAAGTCATTTCAAGTGAGTATCAAGAATGGTTCTTGGAGAGAGGTCACTTCTCCCTAGTGTAGGGGCTTGCCGCCTATGTGTAGGTGAACCAAGTGTGGTACTTGGAAGGCTAACATGGAAGTGGTGATCCGAGGAACATTTGAGATGCTTAGTTGAAGCAATCAAAAGGGTTGATCAAGAAAAGCAAGCAACACCCAAAAGAGACCTAGTCATGATATTTCAAGTGGTATTCTCAAATTGATGCTCTCATGCAAGCAAAGATCAAAAGATAAAGCAAGCCAACCACAACAAGAAAGTGCACTTGATCATAAGTAGTATTCATTTCATATGGGTGAAGAATGAAATTCAACATGGTATCTATTGGTCTTCACCAAGCTTATAATTGGACTTCATATTGCTATTGGAGTAATGAATTGGAATCTATGTGACTATCCTCTACTCCAACATAGCAAAGGTATCATTGTAATGTGCATGATCATTTCATCCCTTACTAGTATGCAGTTAGTGCATATAGTACATGCTTTATAGGATCATGCATAACAAATGAAATGCTTAAATTCATAGCCTACCACTATTGTTTGAATGATTACTTGATCTAGTGGTTAGTACATGAATTTGTTCATGAGCTAGTGAACCCAAGTACTTGACTCAATTTGGATTGCTAACAAGTGACAAGTACAACATTGGCAAGATAACCCTTGCAAGAGGTGTGAAGAAGCTTGTCATTGGTTCAAACCAGACTTGGAAGCTTAGGCAAATCAATTTAGTTCAAGTCAATCATAGAAGCTCATGATAGTGATTAGAGTACAAGCACAAGACAACAATGCAAATGGATATCTAGTTTGTTTGTTTCAAATGGTATCTAGACTCAAGTATTTTATCAAGAATCTACAAATGATGTCTAGATCAACTCACAAGTGATATCCTATAAGTGGTACTCATGAAGATAGCAAATGTTCAAGAAATAATTCTTATTGATAAAATCCAAAAAGTGGTTCCATATTAGAAGATTCTTTCAAAGTGGCATTCACTTCATACAAGTGGTATCATATCTACACATGATATCAATCATACAAGAAAATGGTTCCACAAGTGATCCTCAACTTTAAGTGATCATCAAATGAAGAATGCATCCCTCACCTACAAGAGCTCAAGTGTATCAAATGGATGACCCATGCTATCACATAGGGGGAGGTGTCACACAAATTGGTATCAAGATCAAAGATCCTATGTGTGGTATCTCAAGAAGCCTTACACAAGATACAAGTGGTATGAGTTACAAGTGGTATCTACAAGTGGTGTCATTCCAACAATCAAGTGATGTCCATAAAAAATACAAGATTCAAGCCTCAACCATCTACCCCAAACGTATACCTTTGCATCAATGAGAAGCTCACCTTTTATGGAAATTGATGACAAAGGGGGAGAGATTGTACAAAGATATGAAAGCTTTGAGATTGAGATTATACAAGGGGGAGAGATAAGATAGAAAAGCTCAAAGAAGTAGAGGTTGGACATGGATATGGACAAAGAGGGAGCAACATTGAAGAAAAGAGATGGATCAAAATTTCTTGGACAAGAGAAGCACACAAGTAGGGGGAGCAAGCTCATGAACTTTGATTGATTGCATTTGATATGTGCATATTCATGTGCTTGCTTGCATTGCATAAGCTTTCAAATTCAATATGCATGCTTGTGTGGTGTATGCTAGTTGTAGAACTTGAATGATGATTTGATAACTAGCATGCATAGGATGATAGCTAGACACTTGGTATGCTTTTCAAGTAATGCTAGTACCTTGCTTTTAATGTTGATCTCACAAGGTATCTAGTGCTTTTATTTCCAAGTGATATCTAGCTAACCATGGTGCTAAGGATGAACTTAAAGGTGCAACTCCGATTGGTACACGCTTCAAAGGTTTATTCTATACACCTTAGCATCATTTTGTAGTAATTACTCTCCCACAATTTTAATCTATGCATATGTGCGACCTTCAAATCAAACACTCTAGCACATATGTAGGGGGAGCTAATACTACCATCTCGGGTTTGTGGTACTTGTCCAAAATCATTTTCACATGGTAAAATCGCTTGGGCAAGCAACATGAATCCAAAAGAGCTTAATTTCCATATCTTTGTAGAGTTGTCATCAATTACCAAAAAGGGGGAGATTGAAAGGTCCTTGTGTGGTTTTGGTAATTGAGTGACAACCTAGGTGGACTAATTGTGTTTATGTGAGATACACAGGTGATTAGTCCACAGGTACATATGTGTGAGCAACATATGCCATGAAGGTGAAAAAGGGCTTGGAGATGTTGCAAAGCTCACACATGTGATGATGAAGGAGCTTATTGCACATGAGACATGACATTGAGTCATGTGATCAAGGTGGAGAAGATCAAGACAAGACTTGGCTTGATGGACCGGTTGCAAGCGTGAAGGGCAAGTCAAAGGCTTTGGAGCGATGGACCGTGTGGCGGTGAAGCTTGAGCAAGACTTGGCGCCGATGGACGATGGCAACGGTGAAGAGCAAGTGAAGTCAAGATCGATGAACCAATATGATCATGTGATGATATGAAGTGGATCATATCATTGTTGATCATGTTGGTGCATGTGTTGCATCGACATTAGAGGAGATGGAATGGAATGCGTACAAGGCAAAGGTATAACCTAGGACATTTCATTTCACCGGTCATAGGTGTGTAGAGAAGTTTGTGACCTGGTTTAGGATAGATGGCCATACTATCAAGAGGGGCAAACTTGTTTGCATATCGGTCATCTAGTGCCACTCGAGTGATCTAACTTTGCATCGTCGCTAGGATTGAGTGGCATGGCAAGTTGAGTGGCTAATCCTTTGGAAAATGATTGTGAAAATGCTAACACACATACACATGGTGGTGTACACTTGGTGGTGTTGGCACATTTACAAAGGAGATGAAGTTGGAGTTGATGTGGATCAACTCAGGCGATGGAGCGGAGGTGAGAAGGGTTCAGGAACTCCACCGCGGGAGTGTCCGCCCATAGAGTGTGGACTAGTCCGACAGTGTCACCAGGTGCCCTATACAGAAAAGATAGGGTCCTCACAGAGTGGACCTGGACACTGGTCAAGTGGTGACCGGACACTGGGGTCCTACGTCCGGTCAATGGTGACAGACAGCGTGCAGGCGTCGGTCATCGACCGGATGCTAGCGCTAGAAGTGATCGGAGGCTGGCCGTATGCGTCCAGTCAGGGTGACGTATGGTGACGCAGGCAGAGTAGAGAAGCTGGAAGTGACCAGACGCTGGTGATGCTTCTGATCGTGACCGACCGGACGCGTCTGGTCATGTCTGGTACCTTACTAGAAATGACCTGACGCTGGGGTTGCTGCGTCCGGTCAGTTCAAGCTGGAGTGTCCGGTTGACAGATGACCGTTGAGATCGAATGAACAACATTTGAAGAAGGGGACACGTGGCGTGCATCGCACGACCGAACACTGAGGTCCAGCGTCCGGTCGATCGGATCGGAGCGTCCGGTTGTCCTGACTTTTGCCCAGTGAAGGGGTAACGGCTCTATTTGTTCGTGGGGTTATAAATAGAAGCCATGGTCGGCCTTGGGCTAGGTGCTGAGCACACTAGAGCCTTGGTGGCTTGTGTAGTAGTGCTTGGGAGCCCTCCATCTCACATATGCTTGATAGTGATCATTCGATTGTGTGAGAGAGCGATTCTAGTGCGATTGCATCATGAGGTTGCATCGAGTGGCACTAGGTGATCGAGTTGCAAGCTAGTGGTGCTTGTTACTCTTGGAGGTTGCCACCTCCTAGATGGCTTGGTGGTGGTCTCCAGTTGAAGCCCGCAAGAAGCTTGTGCGGTGCTCCGGAGAAGAGCTTTGTGAGGGGCATTGTGCTCGCCCCACGGGAGCCTGCGAAGAGCAACTCTAGTTGAGCATGTCATTGAGCTACCCTCACTTTCGGGGTAGGTTCTTGCGGTGCCCGACGTGCAGGCTTGGCAGGTGATGCCAATTAGCCGCCGAACCACCAAGTGAGCGGTCGACACAACGGGGACTAGCGTGTTGGCAAACACGTGAACCTCGGGAGAAAAATCACCGTGTCAACCTTGTTCTTCCCATTGGTTTGCATCCTCATTACACAAGCTTGTAATTACTTTTGCATATATTGTGCTTGTGTAGTTGCTCTTGTAATTAGTTAGCTTGTGTAGCTTACTAGTTACCTTCTTGCTTGTGTAGCATAGAAGTAGCTCCCTTGCGTGGCTAATTTGGTTTGTGTAACCTTGTTAGTCACATTACTTAGTTTGTGTATCTAAGTAATTGCTGCTCTCTAATTTGGCATTGGTTCCCTTGTTATTGAGCATTGCTAGTGAGCTTAGGTGGCTTTGTGCTTTTGCTTACTAGCTTGTGTAGGAGCTCCTCTTGTTGCTTGAAGTACTAGCAGGCATAGGTTTCTGTGACCTTGCTTCTAGAATTGGTTAGGTGAGCTCTAGCTAGCCCGGCACCTTTGTTGCTTAATTAGTATCTTTGGAAGGTGCTAGAGAACATAAATAGAGGGGTGTAGTCTTGGCTGGACCGATAGTTTTAATTCCAGCACTTGTTTCGGTTAGCCAATGCAATTATTTTTAGAAAGGACTATTCACCCCCCCTCTAGTCTGCCATCTCGACCTTACAAGCGCCCTCCCTCCACCCCTAGTCCCCCATGCCCATGCCCACGTTAAGGGTTCGATTCCTTGGGTGCCTTTTTCCAAAAAAATAAACATCAATGCACTGCCTTCCCCTCCGCTCGCAGCCTCTCACAAGCTAAGACTAGGCCGATGGTGGCGCCTTCCGCTCCATCCATAGTATCCCTCTTTGGCTGGCACCACCATCTTCCACTCTAGTCGGCCCCGTGCCCCTCTCTTTGTCCTCATCGAGCGCCCTCGTCTCCTTCTCCTAGTCCGGTGGATGGCTAGGGTTTTGGCCGGCGACTGTGCCCGACGTAGGCTCCCCCACTAGCCGCGCCTCCCTCTCCCTCTCCTACAGTCTCTCCTCGCATGAATGGTGGCCGCAGTGGCAGCGACCCCAGGGCTTTGCCCCCAACTGCCCTAGGCCTTGGCCATACGTAGGAAATCTTGCAGGCCCTCGATGAACTATTGGGAGCGGCAGTCAATGTACATCCATTGCTAGTTCATCTGCATTACATGAGCATATAAAAAACTTCAACATGACAATATCCATAGATTACAAAACATGCATGATTAGTTAATTCAAAGTCCAAAAGATCAGTTACTCAACATATGGAATCAATATCCTACCACAGCTATTTTACTTGAACATTAATTTATTAAAGCCTTGATACATTATAGATAATCCCAAATAGCACTAAACAAACTAAACCTACATTGCACTTCAACAGAATAAGGATTTCACAACCAATTACTAGCTAAAATAGACAAATTCTTCATCAATTCTTCATCGATGGGTTTGCTCTGCTGGTTCACTGCCTCTTCATGCACATGTGCACTCTCATCAGCCGCCTCAGCTGATTTTTGCACGTCCTTAATATAGTGTTCCTCCTAGTACCAACCTTTACATCCAGTACCATCCCACTGAAACAAGAACACCAAATCAAGAACTTTAATCAAAATCATCATAAAAATGGCTACAAACCATTAAAAAACATGGTAAAAAGAACTCACATTGCGATCCGGACACTCTTAGAAGATGTGACCATGGTCAGGGACATTGCTTCTTTACTCTATACTCCAGCATAGTCTTCTGCTTACACTCGCCGCACACAATGAGAGGGAGGTCCGGCCTCAATCGCTCAGGAACCCCATGCGAGGCCGAGGACCTAGATGCAGTCACCATCTACTGTCTATACACATTTTGATCAACTACTATAAATTTTTCTATTTCTAAACCATGAAATTATCTATATAATAGCAATGAAAGGTGGATACTCATTTTGATAAACTACTATAAACTTTCTTCTTCACCATATGCGAACTATCAAGTGAGTTTGAGTTCAAATGGCATCTCAATCAAAAGAAATCCACCATTATTCCTAATCTAAAAATTCTCAAATTTCTCTATTTCTAAACTATGAAATGAGCTCTATATATTAGCAATGAAAGGTGGATACTAGTTTTGATGAACTACTATAAGCTTCCTTCATCTACATATGCAAACTACCAAGTTAGTTTGAGTTCAAATGGTGTATAAATAAAAAAATCCACTATCATTTTCAATCTAAAAAACCACTGATTTCTCTATTTCTAAACCATAATGAGCCATACTAGCAATGAAACATGAGAGGATAAAGGTGCTAACCTTTAAAACCCAAGACTAGATGGAGGAATGAAGCCTTCATAAATCCCTGCAAGCATGAACTCCTTCCACGAGCAAGAATAGCGAGGAAGCAGAGAGCTTGAAATGGCTTAGGCTTAGGAAGGAGAAAAGGTATATAGCGTAGGACCTGTAGTACCGGTTGGTGACTCAAACCGAGACTACAAGTCACTATTTAATCTCAATTGGAGCTACCGACCTGGGATCAAAGCTTTAGACAAGAGGATGACCTTTAGTTCCCGGTAGGAGCCACCACCAGGGGACTAAAGGTCCCCTCCTGTAAACCTACGCAAGCCTATGGCGCTCACTACTACACAAAATCTTTTGCTGCAGCGTTTTCCAAAATGGCCTCGAAGGCTGGGCGGCTCGGTTGCCCGCCTCAGTTATTCGAAGGCAGGGCAGCCGGGCCAACAACCGCCTCCGTTAATACATTAACTGAGGCAGGCATTGTAAAATAACCAGCTCGGTTACTTAGTATTAACTGAGACGAGCATTGTAACATAACCGCCTCAGTAAATCATTAATAGAGACGGGCATTGTAACATAACCGCCTCAGTAAATCATTAACTGAGGCGGTCATTGTAACGCAACCACCTTGGTAAATTAGGCCTAGCTCAGGCCCAAACTAAATCCATTATTCCGGGCTCATATATAATCAAGGACTTAGGGTTTCTTCTCAGTCATTCCTCTCCACACAGCTGACTCTACACAACCACCCCTTCCTCACTTTCTCCCTCCCTCCGACCCTCCCAACGTCCTCTCCCTTCGACCAAGCGAGAGGTGTGGGCAACGGGGGCCATGCCTCCCTCCCTCCCTCTTGAGTGGCGCGGTCCGCTCCTCCCTCCCTCCCGAGCAGCGCAGCCTCTATTGGTGGTCTTTACCGATCAAATTGGACCGTCAATTAAGACATAAAAAGGGAGAAATTAGCAATCTTAAAACACATATGTATTTACTCTTAACCAAGCTCCACATGTATTTGGAGAACTTTATTTTGTAGGTCACAAACACAAATACATGGAGAAAATTACCGAAAGGCGCTTTCTGACTGTTGATTTGCGCAAAGGAATAACAAAGACGCCCATCAACTCGACTCAACTAGGGCAAAGCACAACTAAGGAGTGATCCAAGTCTAGCCCATAGCCTACCACGCAAAGGCAGGTGGTGAGGAGGCTTAGGCAGGGGGAGGGCGACCCCTAGGGGCGAGTGACTCCTAGGGGCGGGCGACCACCTACCGACTGCTCCTCAGCCACCCCTTGCTCTGGTAGTGGCATGTGGACATGCTGAGGCAAGTGGAAGCCAGGAACATGCCAAGAATAGCCACTAGCATAGCCTCTACTCCTTGTATAAATAGAGGGGTACCCTCCTCTACAACACACTCACATTGAGCATCACCTCACTCACTCTTGTAGCTTTTCCTTTTTAGTAGTAGCTTTAGAGCAAGGCAAAGCTACCTTGGAGAGCTTGGCTCCATGGAAGAAGAGACCTTTAGGTATGAATAGAAATATGAGTTCTTCCAAAGTTATGCTCTCATATTATAATTATAGTCATACTTATGAACTAGAATATAGTTATTGTGTTATGATCTTGATATATGAACTAGTCTATAGTTTATGTGTCATGAGAATAGCACACTTAACTTTATGCTTAACCACTCATATAACTTATATAATCAGAATTAGAGCTAAGTTGATGTGGCGGTTCATCATGCCGTTAGGTGTGCCTAAGTCCTTTACCTATCATCCGTAGGGTTGGGGACATAGGGGATTTGGGTAGTTTCTATATACACAAGTGTGATGCTTGGGTATGGAGAGACATGTGAATGCATTGTCCTTTTCCACGGTTGAGGGGTAGGTGGCAGGTGGTGACAGCCCTATCCATCCCTTGTAATCCCCCATGTTTGACTGGGGTGTAAGAGTCTAAATTGTCACATGAGGTTGCTGGCAGACTAGTACTCGGTGGCCTCCCGACCCGCTTCACACTTAGCCCTAAAACTAATTATGTAACTTGTATGATTATTAACTAATGTTTGTATGACTATACTAGACCAATGCCTGCTCGACTTATTTTATTCTTTTATTCTTTCTCTTTATTTTATCCTTTGAGGAATGCCAAGTGTGTGTCCACTATCTTGATATCACCATTTTTACCCCTGCTATAAACAATTGGTGTACTTGCAAGAATTATTACTCAAGTTTATATCCATACTAGACTCTTAATCAAATGCCTTCCTTTGGGAAAATATAAATAACGATACCTTGAATACTTCCAGGTGAAATGCTACAATGATAGCTCCTTACGCTTGCGGATAAATATCTAAAATTGTTAAGGAACTATCAAGGCTATTACTTAGTGGCATTGCTAATTATTAGTGATGACACTAAGAAATACAACCAAGCAACTTCTGGTGCAGTTGATGGGGATACAAACCTAGTAGCTATGCTAAGAAGTGTCAACAAGCATTTCTGGCATAGTTGCTGAGGATACAAACCTAGTAGCTACACTAAGAAGTGTCAACAAGCATTTCTGGCACCGTTACCGGGGAAGGAATAATTGATTAAAGAATCTAGTAGGACATGTTAATGATAATATGAATGCATGGTAGCCATTGTTTATGCAGGCTAACTTTGCTTGTTTTCTCCTGTTGTGGATCAAAACAGGATAGTGTACGGCCAGTTTTGACCTACCAAACAACTACACTCAAAATCTGGAGACACTCCTAAAGAAGAAATGGTCTCATGCCACTTCTTCTTCTGCTACTCCTCCGACAGTTGAACCAGTCACCCCTGCACCATCTGCTACTCCAAGCATGGCCAAGACCCTCCATGACTACTCCACCCCCACTGTTGCCAACGTGCCCGTTGGGCCTGCTGTTAACATTGGGGATGGGAACTTCGAGCTCTGTACCAGCCTCATCATGATGGTGCAGGCAAACCAATTCCATGGTTTTCCTAGCAAGGACTCAAATGCGCATCTCCAGCACTTCCTCGTGCTATGCGGCACTATTATCATCATGGACGCCGGACCTAAGAGCATCAGGCTTCGCTTGTTTCCCTTCTCCCTCTTGGGAAGGTGAAGCAGTGGTTCTACAAGGACAATGAAGCTGTCAAAACATGGGACAAATGTTCCACAATGTTCCTCGCTAAGTTCTTCCCCATGGGCAAAACCAATGCCCTAAGGGGACGAATTTCGAACTTCCAGCAAAGCTCCGTGGAAACCATTCCCAAGGCATGGGAGAGGCTGCAGGACTACAGTCACGCATGCCCACACCATGGGATTGAAAACAGGTTAGTGCTCCAAAAATTTTATGATGGATTAATACCCATGTCTAGGGGCCACCTCGACACTGCTGCTGGAGGCACTTTTCTTTCCCTTACCATTGATGGAGCCACGACGCTCATCAATAAAATGGTGTCGAATCGAAGCTCGGAGAGGAAAGGAAAACACAAAAAGGAATGCATATCGTAAAGGAGATGGATATGCTTTTCGCAAAAATAGATTTATTGATGAAAAGACTAGAGGAACAGGCCCAAGATAAAGACTCCATGATGGTCACTGTCCAGGCCATGGACTCACACATGACGTGTGAGGTCTATGGGAACATTGGCCATTCGGCAAATGATTGCCCTGAAACTCACGAAGAAGCTGCCTTTATCAACAATGGGTTTCACCAACCATCAGGTAATAACGGGTGGAACAACCAGTCCTGCCCGCAAGGTAATTCAAACTACAATTCCAATTACAATTCAAATCAACCTTCGTTAAAGGATTTGGTATTAAGCCAAGTTAAAATTAATGAAAATATCACTAAAAAGTTGATATAATGATAAAATGTTAGAGAACATCAACTCCCAAATAGAAAGTTAATTCTCCGCAGTGAAAAATCAATTAACTTTTAACAAAATGATAGAAACTCAAATTTCACAAATAGTTGCCGCTATTCCTGTCGATCATTCAGGGAAAACCTCGGGGCAACCTGAGAATTCCCTGTGAAAATGTTAATGCAGCTGCAGATCAATGGAGGAAAGGTCTTGTCCGATGGACCAAAAATGTCGAACCCTTGCCGAAGGTAAATCGATAGTTATCTTTAAAACTAAAATTATTCAAAATAAATATTTTTATGATTAAAAATTAGAATTTTTATGTCAAAATAAAAATCTTTGAAGAATTCTATAAAAATCATTTTATGAATGAGAATAATTTATTATTACTAGTTATCATTTTTGCAATAATTATAAAAATTAAAAATTCAATAAAATATTGTTGGAAAATCAAAATCGAGCAAGCCGTTGCGTATCTGGACGAAACCCCAATGGTCATAGGTTTGAAAAGGCCGTTGGCCACTCCCTACTAAAGGGCAGGCCGAGCAGGCCCACTAGGGGGGCGAGCGACCTCACGGGTCAGCCGGCCCTTGCCGTTGGCCGTTGGCGCTTGTCCTTTGGGTAGAAGCCCGTGACTGTTGCCCCTACCCCCTCCTGGTCGGTTTCATGCCTATAAAAGCTAAGGGTGGCCAGGAGAGCTCCTCGCTCCTTTCACACTCTCTCATTTTCACTCTCCCACTCACTCACTTGCTCCCAAGTTCCTTTCAAGCATTTTCCAACAAGTTTTAGTGCAAAAAAGCTCTACAAAAATCCCTGAGCTCAAGCTAGTCTTTGGGTTCTCATTTTATATTTTGGGCTAACCCTAACCCACAGCCAAGTTTTTGCTTATTGTTGTGTTGTTTTTTTTTGCCATGGGTAGGTTCAGAAAGGCCATCAAGAAGATCAGTGGGGTCAAGCTCGAAGCGCTCTCAGTGGAAGCTCAAGCACGCCCCACACCGAGCATGAAGGATGCCCAATGCACGAAGATGAAGAAACTGTGCCGACAGAAGAGCAAGAGGAAGAACAAGTGCAAGAGCAAGGACAATCGATGGAGGAGGATGATGCACCCCACCTCGACTTGGAAAGAAGGCCAGCGAGATGTAAGCCTACAACCTCATCAAGAACCATGAGTTCGACCATATGCCATTGTATGACCCCGTGCTTCTCCAAGCCATAGGTATGGATGCCGAATTCTCCTCTATTTGGAAAGCCATTGGATGGGAGGATGTCTATCCCATTTGGGAACAAGGTTCTCGTCTCTTAACCATTCAATTTTTATGCTCATTAAAAGAAGTTAATAATGGAATTACTTTTTGCTTGTTTGAAGTAGAACATTTTTGCACTTGAAAAGATCTTGCTCAACACATAGGTTTCCAATGAAGATGATTAATTGACATAGATTATGCTCTTAGATGTTTTAATCGCCATAAATTTTGGAATGAAATTTTGGGTCAAGTCGTAGTTAGAAAATTTCAACCCTGCAACATGGACATCCAACACCCCACTCTTAGGCTCATGCATTGTTGGATCGCCATGACCTTATTCTCTAGGCAAGATATTCGAGTTGTTCATAATGCCGAAATGAAAATACTCTATGCCATGATTAAAAGATCAAAATTGCTCCTATCAAAGAAATGTTCAAGCATTGGTTAGAATTGTAAAAAACATTTTCTACTTCCATATCATGTACATCTCTTGTTACTCATATCGCCACCGGTGTTGGTGCGATGGAAGATCAAGATGTAGATTATATTTCGACTCCATGCCTTATTATTGATGAGCATTACTTGTTACAAGGATATCACTTGAAACATAATACAGCTAGACAACTTTTGTTTTTCTTCCAAGGGCGTACAAACATGATCCTGTTACCTAACCTGGATCTTTATTTGTATAATTCCCCTGCACTAATTTTCCCTTTTGTTCCACATGAGAAAGCTCATAGAAGTTCTGTGTCTGATAGTTTGACTAAGAGCAAAGCCAAAAAACGAAGCAAGCAGTTCACCGCAGGCACAGCCGCAGCAGCAGCCTTTTCCAGCTACGCCCCAAGCATTCCACACGGAGTTGTTCCCGACTAGGCAAGTACCAGGGTTCACACCCATGTACCACCCTGGTTGGGAGCATACTCCACAGACACACGAGGCTTGGGGATCCGGATGGGTAGAGGGTGACGCCACAGCATGGGCGGTCACTCATCCGACTCCGAGGGGCTACCTCCACCTATGCAACCACTGACAATCTATCTCAGGATGGGAGGACATCAACACCCACTTCAAAGGATTAGAAATCCGCACTGGTGAGATCCAGAACACACTTCATGCTCATGTGCAGAATTTGGCCCAGTGGCCTCAGCAGCAGCAGCAACAAATGTGCACATTTGAATGCGATGCTAAAGCAACAGCACAACGCATAGGTCAGCCTATTGGTGGGCCATAGGATACAATCCCGGACCAGTAGGCGACGAGATATCTTGGAGGAGGCCCCCCCGCAGAAGTAAGTACTATCTTGTATTTTCCATATTTTAATTTTTGCATTATTTATTTTCTGCATTTATTTAATTAGTAGCATTTAAAAAATTGAAAAAATATAAAATCTAGAAAAAGAAATATGATAAAAACAACAAAGATATTTATTCCACTCTCATATGTGATTTAAGAATGTTTAGTTTCTCCTATGTTGAAATAATGAATAGTTGCTTTATCTATAATTCATCTGTGCCTAGGCTGTAACTTAGTATTCCCCAAGATTTAAGTTTGTTGGCTAAGATGTCTCATCCTAAAACTTGAAACTTGTGGGTTGCAAAAGCAGGATCCTTTTCTAAGTTGTTGCAAGTTATGATATGGTAAATAGAATTTACCATGACTTTGTTCTAAGAGAAGCTTGACATCCGGAGTTTTCATTTCAAAATGCTAAAATCAAAAGTTCCTCAATGGTTATGAATTCCTACCATGACCATATGACATGATTCAAATCAAAACCCTAGTCATATGCTACTTATATTCACATTGAGTTTTGTCAAATTGTTGTGACCCTTATAGAGATTCTAGTCATGCTCCCATGATCAAGATTCACGTACACCCACAAACAAAATGCTGACTCTTACACTGAGAGTTACGTAAAAACATGTTTTTCGTCCACCTAAAATAAAAACTCCATTCATTTGTCATGAGTCTTTCTCTCCAAAGGTTTCATATGCCAAAAAGAAGTATGAGGCTATGCTAAAAAGAGAGAGACACATGAAGCTCTCAAAATAGCAAAAGAAAAGAAGAAAAAAATGGAACACATGAAGGTTCCAAGTGTTGAAAAAAGAAAAATAAGAGATAGCCCATACTTCTAAGGCAATTATCAAAAGAGAGAAAGTCATGATCAAAGGAGTACCAAAAAATATTAGAATTAGGAAAGTATTCCACACAGTTGCACATCTTGATCAAAGTGTATGACTTACATCTCCTTGGATCTGGTTTTTGACTTAGCAATATATGTGATGTAAGTATGCCTCTCATTCATACCTACCTAAAACTCCACTCAAAGCCTTTTAGAGATAGGATGAAAAGAAAACAATCAAATGCCTTGGTGAGGATCATACACATTGAGCGATCGAGTGAATCATATGAGGAACTTATATTTTTTGCAAAACTCATAAAACCTCCAGATAAAAGGTTGATCAATGAATGAATGATTGGTAATTCTATTAAAATATCTTGCAACCACTAAAGACTTGGAAAAGCAATATGCACCATAGGGATTAAGTTAAAAGAGTGGATAGAATGCCAAACTTATTTAAATTGAGGAAGAATACTTTGTTATAGGCATGACACTTGTCAATTATATTCAGGCATAGTAGCAACTCCTAATCAACAACCAATAAACTTAGCTATTTGCTTAGGACGAGCAAAGGTTAAACTTGGGGGATATTGTTAGCGGTCTTTACCGATCAAATCTGACTGCCTATTAAGACATAAAAAGGGGAGAAATTAGCAATCTTAAAACACATATGCATTTACTATTAACCAAGTTCCACATGTATTTGGAGAACATTATTTTGTAGGTCACAAACACAAATACATGGAGAAATTTACCAAAAGGCACTTTCCGATGCTGAGGCTGGTGGAAGCCAGGGATGCGCCAAGGAATAGCCACGACATTGCCTCTACTCCTTGTACAAATAGAGGGGTACCCCCCTCTACAACACACTCACATTGAGCATCACCTCACACACCTCACTCACTCTTGTAGCTTTTCCTTTTTAGTAGTAGCTTTAGAGCAAGGCAAAGCTACCTTGGAGAGCTTGGCTCCTTGGAAGAAGAGACCTTTCGAAGCGGCATCACAGATCCATTGGAGCTAGGGGTCGACGGATGTGAGCTCGACAGTGATGGGGATGCAGAGACAGGAAACCTAGGCAATTGGCGGTGGTGGTCATGGCTGTGGAGGCAAGGATGCAAGGTATGGAACCTTGGGGGCGAACCCTCTGGTTTTATAGAAGTGACAGATGCGAGGAAACCAACCGCCTGCCTAGATGTCCATGCCTGCCATGATCTACCACAACGTCCCACCATGGGACATGCGCATGTAATCTCTGTCCGTTTCCTCGAAAAAGTCATCAGATGTTTCACCTCTTCGACAGGCCATGACTTATTACGAGTAGGAGGAATATGGATCTAAAAATGTCTCTACAGCCCAACTAGACCTAGGAGTTCGTAGGTCGGCCCATCGATGGGTTCGACTATCGCTCTAGGCACCTTTAGGGTGAGAGGTGGAAAGGGATGGGCCCTGCAAGTGGCCAGTACCTAGGTGCATGAGCACCATGGGCTTCCTGGCCCATGATCGAGTCTCTGTCATTTACGATCCATGGATTTTCTTCAAAGAAAGGTACTTAGCTCTTGGGACCAGTCGAACTGGACCCGAGAACTATATGGATTGACCATTGAGAATCTGGGGCCAGTCGCCAAGCTAACCCAAGCTGGATCCCCATGAAAGGGATGCTGGGAGCCCTACTCAGACTAGCCCATTAAACATCTCACCAGATGCTATGATTCATCCTTAGAGGAGAATCATGGCATGGCTCGGCCCCTCTGTTTCTATCAGAAAAAATGCTTGAGGGAAGACAATCGCAAAGATGAACCGATCCTTGACTAGGCCCCTACTATAGGAGGGGGCTCGAGGAAAGGTTATCACCATCCCCAGATCACACTGTGGGTGACAAAAGAAGGCTAAGGCCTTCAGAGTCCTCCCATTCGAAAAAGCCTCCAAAAGAGTATACTACTCCTCGTAGGCTCAGGGGCTACTATCGGGGACCAATACTAGGGTACCCAAAGAGGAGCTAATAACCATCAACATTGACTTATCTGAGCAGTCAAGAGCACGACTATAGCTCGAACCCACCCCTAAGGGTGGCTCTGCCTCGCTCGACACTGAGGCCACGGGCTCTGCCCCACCCAACCCCGAGGGTTGGCTCCGCCTCACCCGACACTGAGGCCATGGGCTCTGTCTTGCCCAACCCTACAGGGTGGCTTTGCCTCGCCTGACACCAAGGCCATGGGCTCTGCATCGCCTGACCCCTGAGGGTGGCTTTGCCTCGCTCGACACTGAGGTGATGGGCTTCGCCTCACTCGACCCCTATGGTGGGCTCCGTCTCGCCCAACCTCCGAGGGTTGGCTCCGCCGTGCCTGACAACGAGGCCGTAGGCTCCACCTCATCTGACCCTCAAGGGTTGGCCCTACCTTGCACAACACCGAGGTTGTGGGCTCTATCTCGCCTGGCCCCTAAGGGTGGCTCCGCCTCGCTCGACACCATTGCCGTGGGCTCCGCCTCGCCTAACCCCCAAGGGTTGGCTCTACCTCGCCCGACACCGAGACCACGGGCTCTGTCTCACCTGACACTATGGGTGGCTCTGCCTTGCTCAACACTAAGGCCATGGGCTTTGTCTAGCCCAACCCCTGATGGTGGCTTCGCCTCACACGACCCTTGGGTTTGGGCTCTGCCTCACCCAAGCCTTGGGTTTGCGCTCTACCTCGCCCGACCCCTAAGGGCTAGCTCTACCTCGCCTGACCCTTGGGTTTGGGCTCTGCCTCACCCAAGCCTTGGGTTTGCACTCTGCATTGCCTAGCCTTTAGGGAGGAACTCTGCCTCACCTGACCTTGAGGCTAGGGACTCTGTCTTGACCGATGGAGATCCATACTGCCGCCAACTGCTCTAGGTCCAAGAGTATGGGCCTAGGTCAAAGCTTTGGCGCTAGGGAAGAGACTAACATGCCTCAATGTAGCCCGCGACCCATGATGGGCCATACCTGGGTGTTGACATTAGGAACAGCGTTGGGTGTACCAGTGCTGTTCTGCCTAGCCACCGTACAAACACTGACGGGCATGTTAGTTCACCATGACGTCTGCCAGGATAAGTGGAGCACCATAATTGGTAGACAATGCCTGCACATGGCACCAGTGATGGATAGGGCCATGATGAAAAGTTGTCCATGTTGATGTCTCTAGGGTCGGCGGGACCAGGGTGAAGGAAAAGAAGGACCCGATGATCCTAGAAGACTTATTCTCCTCCTCATTCTCCCCTTTTCCCTCTACTATAACCCGTACTTTCCCTTGTCATATAAAAGGGAGAGCAGGGCGTCCCATAAGGGGCATCAGACCAATGATTGCAACACATCGTGTCAATTGGGACTCGAATCCATCGAACCCCGAACCGACCAGAACACACATGCACATAGCTAAGAAGCGACCGAGCTCTTGGCACACATTTGTTCCTCTAATTAGAGACTTGGGACCTATCCCTCTCTCGACTATTTGTAACCCCTACTATAAACTTTTAGTTCTAGTAACATCAGTAGCAGCAATGAACTGGACGTAGGGATATTCTACCCAAACCAGTATAAACCTTGTGTCCTCTTAGCACACCATCCGAGCTAAATGCCCAATATTAGAAATTTACTTGTTGGTGGTAACTCGAAACATCGACATGACCCCAGCAATGGTAAGGGGTCTAGTCATGCTCGGGGCTAGCAAGGGTGTCTATTTGGTAGACATTCTCGATGCCCAACCCCTTTCTCATGGTAAAACCTAAAGGCAAGGTGTGTGGGAACAAATGCTAGGTCAAATTGGTTGGACTACAAGAAACCTATGCCCAGGCGGGTACGACATTTTTTGCTCACCAACATGATTGGAGTTTGTTCCTTGTACCCTGAGCTTTAGCCTTCGCCTTCCCAAGAAGGGTTCGGAGGGGCCTACCTACGGAATCTCCATCTAGGAGAGGCCGGCTAGGTTGCCTAGGTTAGTCAGATGGCTCAGGCCACTGCCGAGAGATGGATACGGGGTAGTGGGATGCCCCATGCAGATTATGCCAGGCTCTATCATGAACATCAGACCCGGACCCCACACAAACATATCCGGTAAGAGCTCCCTGAACCCATCACTTGAGCCATCGAGGTAACTTTACCGACCCCCATTTTTCTTTTCCATTGCATGATCATTTGTCGCACCCAATTTTGCATAGCAAAACCAAGTACTCATATATGTGCACCTAGGATATCCAAACACACACATATATCACAAATTATAATAGCATCAAAGTAAAGTACTTATTACATCACATATCTCATCACAATGTTAATACAAAGTTTGCTCATTGGCAACATTATTACAAACACAGCGGAATAACTAGCCCAAACTGCCACAGGGACTCCAACTGGTGAACGTCATCCTACAAGTCCTAGACATCCTCGAGAAACTCTTCATATCCATTATCTGTTACCCATCTAGGATTTTAATTGGATGTAAAGCAAGTGTAAGCTCACCATGCTTAGCAAGTAAATCAAAGGGATCTATGAGGCTCAAAGGCTTGACACTATTTGACTACGGTTCGCAATTTTAGTTGATCAAATTTTAGCATCCTGAATCACTACTTTAGTGAAGAAACCCAAATCCCAAGTGATATTAATGTATAGTCAAATTTATATCAATTCCCATCCATCCATAGTAACCACTAATCATGAAGGATCTAGACCGCTCGTATCCATGAGCACTGGCTATTATAACAGGTCAAAAATTTTTGCAGAAATTGTACAACTTTACCCACCGAGCTGTGATTCCTAATGCCGGGGTTTGTAAAGCCCACTACACCTGTACCTAGGAAGTGTGGTAGGGTTTCACTACGTAACCCTTCGCTAGTCGCACTAACAAGTTGTAGCTGCTAAGGTTTCAGTCGTCTAGCCATATGTGGTCCTCCTCTAGTAGTGGCACACATGGGCATGTGACACGGTACACACACCCTAGTAGGTAAGGAAACATACCAACTAGTGCCCCCTCATGCCCTTACGGAAAGCTATAGATGAGCTAGTACAATCTAGTTAACAGGTTAAAGTCAGAGCCATATGACACTCAGGTTGTACTGAAACCTCCTGGGTGGCCGCTTCTGGATTAAGTCCTTATGGAGAGGCACTAGAGTACTCAACCCCATACTCTAGCCCCCTAACTGTTGCTAAAAAGCTTCATGTTATCACATTTCATAATGTCTTTAGTCATATTTAACTATTATTCTATGTTAAGTGCTGCAGCATCTATCCAAAATGCATACCCAAACCCTAGGTAACAAGGATATGTGGTACAAGTAATCATCTAGGTAAAGTCCTTAAAGGTATATCAAATTAGACACATGCATGAAAATGAAGTGTAATAATTCATAGGTACAAGGGGCCTTTGGTACACTTGCCTTCTTCAAAGTTGTCCTAGGAGTACTGATGATCCTGTTGTGGGTCCTCAAGCTACCTCAAAAAGCTTCATCCCTCTAATCGTGCTCCAAATCACCAATCAAGCATCATTCCAATCATTATATGCATACAAATGAACTTAAAATTAGAACAATACACCAAATAGTAGAAACATAGTTGAAAATCTTATAAAAATATTCTACGTATTGCTACGAACACGTGAGCGAAAGAATCACTCAAATCGGACTTAAAAACACAAAAGTTACGCATGAAATAAGGTGCAATGGCATTTCTTTAAATAAACTAAACTTATTTTTGAATTAAAACAATTAAAAATATGAATTTACACAGCTACTGGACTGCGCATACTATTTCTAGAAACCTATAGGGACCTAAATGAATACAATTAGGACTAAATTGTATTAATTTTGAACTGCTATGGACTATGGGTTAATTCACCAAAAATAGAGGGGCTTTTCTACAAAATGTGTGTGGCTTGACTGCGGGTTGACCACACTGCTGACTAGACAGCCACATGGCCGCATGCTATTGGTGTGGTGCACCACGCAGCGTGGTGGATTCGCTGACACGGCACCGTGGGCCGGTCCATGGGTCCACGGAGGACCGATTATGATCCAAACCAGTACGGTTAGATCTTGGCTGTCCAGACGAATCTGATGGCATAGGATGCATGGGATGACCTCCGCTGGCTACACCATACCACCAGCGAGCACGCCATGGTTGGCCGTGAGGTGGGAACGGCGGCGAACGCTGGTACGGCGATTCTGGTCATCCCAAACCAAACCGAAAGCACATACGTGATCTACAAGACCTTCACGAACACATTGGGATGCAACCCGAGGCGGGGAACACGCCAGAGCATCGGTTCCACGGTGGTGCCATGGCCAGCGGTGTCTAGATGTTGCCGGTACAGCGTTCTAGAGCGCAAATCAATCAACTAGAGGCACGGGAAGATGGAGAAGCTCACCGTGAGTCGATTGAAGGTGGTCGTGGCGTCCGAGAAGGGCTCCAAAGGTGGGTCATCGATGGCAGCCACGGCTAGAGAGAGAAAGCACGACACGGTGAGTGTAATCCAAGCAAATCAAGGCCAAAATGGCAAATTGAAGGTTCCTACAGTCATGGGGAAACATGGTGGAGCTCTAGGTCACATGTCGGCATCGAGGTTAGAGGTGTGGGAGAGGTGAATTGACGGTGGCGGTGAAAGGCTTGAGTGCGAGCAGTGGAAAGGAGAGAAGAAAGGGGTGCGGCTTGGGTTTTATAGGTTGGGCAAGGCATGGTGGATGGAAGGGGAGCAGGGCGCTCGGGTGGGATTGGCCGCCTGCCTTGCATGCACGATGGCAGCAGCTTGCCAAGCTTGGTAGCGCCATCGGCGGGCGATGAAGAACGAAAGGAGCACCGAGGGAGAAGAAAGGAAAGGGGCGCTGGGGTGGCTAAAGTGTGGGTCCAGTGGCATAGCAAGAGAGAAATGGGAGCACATGAGGGCTGTCGGCGCGTAGGGCACACCGAGCTGGCTAGGGCACCAAGCTAGGCCATGCACACGTGCGGTGCGGTGTTGAGGAAGGGGCGCGGAGCGGGCCGCCGAGTGGCTGGAGTGGAGCACGCCGTGCGCAGGGAAAGAGAAAGAAGGGGAGCTACGGCTGGGCCGCCAAGCAGGCCAAGATGGGAAGAGAAAGGGCCGTGCGTAGGGCTAGGTTGAAAAGGAAGAAAGGAAGGATTTTTCAAAATTAAATTCTTTTCCAATTCTAGTTTTCAAATCCCAAGCCAAATTCAAATAAAATTTGAATTCAACTTCAAATCATCTAGCCCTACACTCAACCAAAATAGTATGCTTCGACATGAATGCAACAACCATGTTTCTAAACCTTATAGTTTATTTTATTTATCCAAAAATTATTATTTAGCCTAGGTTAAAAATACATATAAAATTAAATAAATGCTCAAAATTAATTGCTAATTTGCAGTTAAAATTTTTGGGTGTTACATCATTCATTCATCCATTCTCATGCATGCATTCATACATTCATTCATTGATTCATCCATTCATCCATACATTCATCCCATACATCCAAGCATTGCATATGCAATTGCTGCATGACAACACTTCATGTCGTATCACTCGATTTGAGTGGTGACCGACCAAGGTTCAAAGGCCAGCCCACAAAGGGCTCGAGGCTGCCTCACGTCAAATAGAGCAAGGGGAGAAAAACTTAGATGAGCCCCAGCAGCCTTGCCCGACCCCACTCAGAAGCGGACAGAGACATCTAGACCTTTCTCGTTCGATCCTAACCTTGAGACAAGCCCACAGAATCTCCATCGAGGAAAGGCCAGCAGGCCACCTGAGTCACTCTTTGGAGTGACATGGGCATCTACTGCGAGGTAGGTTAAGGAGCAGTGGAATGCCACATGAGGGCTATGCTGACCCCTTTAGCAGATGACAGACCCAGATTCCACTCAGACATCCATTAGTGAGCTCACCGAGCGCAACAATCGAGCCATCGAGGCAAGTGTCATTAGCTCAGCCCCTCCAGTTGCAAAAACTATGGATAGGGTGATGCATGAAACATGGCCAACCCCCACCGAGCCCCATGGGGCTTGGGGCCTCGAGCCGCCTGACCTGAACTCGGGAATCCACCTGATCGGGGTTCAAAGGCCGGCCCACGAAGGGCCCGAGGCCACATCACGTCGAACAGAGCTAGGGAGAAAACGCAGATGAGCCTAGCGGCCTTTGCTCAACCCGCTCAGAAGCAGATAGGGTCATCTCAACCTTCTTGTTGATCCTTACCTTGAGCCGAGCCCACAGAATCTCCATCTAGGAGAGGTCAGTGAGCCACCTAAGTTGCTCTTTGGAGCAGCATGAGCATCTATCGGGAGGTGAGTTAAGGAGCAGTGGAATGCCACATGAGGGCTATGCTAACCCTGTCATGAACAACGGGCCCAGATTCCACTCGAACATGCCCGATAGCGAGCTCACCAAGTGCATCACTCGAGCCATCGAGGCAAGTGACAGTTAGCTCAACCCCTCCGGTTGTGGAAGCCATGGATAGGGCAATGATCACAAAGACAGTGCCGACCCTCGACCAGGGCCCCTTGCTATGCGTAGGGGGTTCGAGGAAAGTTGGACTCACAAAGAGATCGAACGCGTCGGTCGTAGAATGATGGCTCAATCATAGGGAGGGGGTACACATAAAAACAAGAGACACTTCCTCCTACTAGTTTCGCTATCCTCTCCTCGATCTTTAGTGACACCCGACACCAGCAATGGCAAGGGGTCAGGGCTCACTCGAGGGCTGATAAGGGTATACATACACCCTTTCTGAAATAGTCACTATGTCCGACACCCTTCCTTACGTTAAACCTAGTAGCAATGTCTACGAAAACAAACGACTGAGCAAGGCTGGTTGGACTGTGAGAAGCCTACACCCCAGCGGCTATGGCACTCTTGCTTACCAGCATGATCAAAGTTTCTCTCCTACACCTTGAGCTCTATAGTCTTAACAAATAGAAGGTTCAGAATGCATGAACCCCTTTTTCACACATAAAAAGGGAGGGAAAACAAATTTGTTCACAACAAAACAAAATGACGAGTTTGTTTAAATGATACACAGGGGTCGACAACTTGTCCGATTATGACAAAAATGATCATCTGACCTATCTAACTAACTATCCCCTCCAGGGGAGAACTATGTCTTCTATCCTATCCGCTAGGTCCTATAAAAGGGGAGCCACCACCGCTTCCATCTTCTCTAGCTTGTGGACTTCATAGCCAGTCGCAAAGCCATGGCTCATCATCTCTAGATTGATGATGTCCCCATAATGAGAATGAGCAATCATGAAGGATTGATTGACCCCGACGCGAAGGGCATTCCTCTCGAACTGGTGCACCCGAGCCATGATCTTGACGGCATGGTCCACAAGTGAGCTGGTCCCCTCCGACTGCACCACCTCAAGGTCATCGTAGACCACTCCAAGGGTGGCGCTTAGGATACCGAGCTCATCGCTCTCCGTCTGAAGATTCCTCCTTGCCTTGGTGAGGTCCACTTCCAGCTCGGTAGAAACGCTTTTGGCCTCCAGCTTCTGGGCCATCGCATTTCCAACCTCGGCCTAGAGGGAGCCAACCTTCTGCTACATGTCACCGTGCTCCAGGTAGGCCTGCTCACACTCTCGAAAGGCCTAGTCGCGCTCCTCGTGAGCCGCACCATGCTTTGAGAGAAGCCTCTCCATGGTCTGGAGCAGCTCATCCCACTCCTTGCATAGACCACCATGGAATCTAGGTTTGCCTTCTTCTCTAGGGCCGCGAGCTTCTCCTCAACCCCTAGATTTAGCTCCCTTTCCTTCTCAACCTCAATTAGAAGGTCGAGGATCCACTGGTGGGGCTCGGCGTCCTTATGGAGTTAGCTCATCCCATTCCTTCCTAACCTTGGTGGCCTCCTCGTCATTCCTCTATGACCTTGCTGATAGGGCCTCGAATGCCTTCTCAGCCTCGTCAGCAACTCGATGGGCCTCAACCACCCATGACCGAAGACTGTCTGCCCCCTTGGTGAGGGGAGTCAGCTCGGCCACCCTCTGCTGAGCGGCAACAAGCTGAGTGGTCACCTCCCCACGTTGCCACGCCTCCTCGATAGGGCAGTCCTAGGTTTCCTTCTATTCACAAAGGAACTGAGACTTCCCCTAGCTGTGAGCGATAAGGGACTGAAGGGAGATGATGGTTTGGATACAAAAAAAATATATAGAGAAAGAAAAGGGTAGGAAGCAGAATCAGGCAAATACCTAGCCAGAGGGAATGACAACGTCGTGCAAGGCACCCCTGGCAAGGTCCAGGGATTCTAGCAAGGACGCGATCCCCATGTTGAGGCTCTCCCGCTCCATGCTCTCGACAACATCATCGAGGGTCAAGAACATCGACGCCAGATCCTGTAGATTCATCAATAGGAGCAGGGGCTCGCCCCGTGCGGGCGAGTCGCTGCCTATCGATGTCAGCTCCAGGGACAGCTCCCCACTGTCTCCAAGTGTCGTCAACCCTTCTCATCGTGTCATCCCCGCTGGGCCACAACCTCCAGCGATGGAAGGGGTCAACGGTACAGACACCGACCCCTCTCCCCGCACCACGACATCCAGGGATCTCTCTGCTACGTCCCCCTCTATCTAGCCCATGCCAGGCGCCATCGCTTGGGCCGCCGATGGCACAGGTAGCGTCGGTGGCTCAGGCGCCGCCATGGTTGTCTAGCTGTGGCCCGCCTATCACAGCCGCCACCGCCTCCACCTACGTCGATGAGGCCCTGACTGGTAGCATCGTGCCCACCACGATCAGTGCCATGAGCATGGTCGGTAGCCCCATTCGCCCCATATTCAGCAGCGGTATCGCCGCCATCGCTGGCTGCTCTATGACCTCTGAAGGCGCCCCTTGAGCCCCCACGTCCACCCCTCCCACCGAGGGCACGGGTGCCACCGTGGGCAACGCCTGTCCGACCGAAGACGCAAATGCACTGGCACCGCTCCCACCCAAAATGAGCGTGGTGCCAGCGACAGCTGCCACCTCACCTAATGGGTGATGTTTTTTTTGGCGCCAGCGCCAAAGGATTTTGCTGCCTGCCTATGCGGCAAGGTGCCAAGAACATAAGTCAAGATGAAATCTGACCAAAACAAGGAAAAATAGAGGAGCTGATAACTCACCTCCACGCCGTCGGGCGGTAGATACGTTTGGTGGTTGAACCCCCTGACCTCTACTCTGCCTCATTAGGGTGAGGCCATTTTGAGCCCGCCCCCTGCTCCCGGGTAGGGTGGCTCGCTCCCCCTGACTCTTGGGCATGATAGTAGAGCCGCCCACCACCACCGACATCTCTGGCGCGGCAGTAGCGCCACCCGCCCTCGTTGACTCCTAAGGGAGGCTGATGGTACATCCTGCCTCCGCTGGCTCCCCGGACATACCCTCCCCTCCATGGAATGGGAAGGTTCCTAACTCCTGCAAGGACAAACCGATACCTGTCAGCGTATTCTTGTTCTCCAGGATGTCCCACTCGACATCATCGACTAGATAATCATCGTTGCCATTGTCATCATCTTCGTCACTATCGGTGTCTTCCCCCCATTCCTGCGCTTGCAGCTTCTGCTGCCTCTTCCTCTTATCCTCCTTCGCCTTCCTTAGTCACTCACCCTCAGCATGATTCGCCACCCTCACAGACAAATCCCTCGGTAATGGTGTTAGGTGATCTATGAAGATGAGGTCCCTCGGCTGGTCCTACCCCTCTCAAAGTTATTATCAAGAGGTTAGAAAATCAATTGAAGAGAGGATAGGAGAAGGGGAAACTTACGAAGATGACATGGCCTGGTTCTGGCCGTATCAGAGGATGTCTCGACACCGAGAAGACAAAATTGAGGGGGGCACTTGCATCGTCCCACGAGGGCTCCATGGCCTCCTTGATGTGTTGTGCTATCTTGGAGTTGGGGAGCGCCCCCTCGGTGAGCGCCGTTCCATCGAACGATGCCTCAGGTGCCATCGGGTATAGCGAGAGTGCACACGTCATAAACGGTGCCACCCTCCTTATGTGGTAGGTCCCCGATGGCGCTTGGCCCCTTTAGGCCATTCTCCTTGAGGATGTGGATGGCAGCGATGTGGTCCTAAATCTTCTTCTTGTCCTTCTCTAGGATGCCCCACTTCCTCCATGACTTTGAGACCTCTTCGATCAAGCGCCTAGTGAACTCCGGCAGAGGGGCAGTTGTGATAGAACAGCCCAATTTATACAAGATCAAGTACGGCTGTCCCCGCTAACATGTTGACACGCGCATACTTTCACTCATATAAACCCGGTAGTCCGCCGAGTGTCCCAAAAGACCTCGGTAAATCAACATCACAACCAAGATTCGCGTGATTAAGCAAATACACATCACATACACCGGGTTGCTAGCGGAAATAATATTACAAATGGGTTCACAAATAAAAGTACGAGTTTGGGTTTCAAAACCGCTTAGTGAAAACAACATAGCTTTCAAATGATTACATTAATATAAGTTCCAAATATATTGCTAGCATAAGTGACATCATCCGACAAAAGCATATAGATGAGAACTATAGAATCACCGAGCCACCGGCGGTTAGCCACCATCTTCATAGGCCGAGAACTCCACCTGCAACATGGTGGGATAAACCCTGAGTACTTGAATGTACTCAGCTAGACTTACCCGTCGAAAACCAAAACAAATGACACCAAGGATCACGCGTAGCTTAATTTAGTGGATCTAGCTGGACAACCTTTTTGCATAAAAGCTTGAGTAACCATTAGCATTATTCACCTGTACTAGCAGTGACTTTTAGCCACTACCTACCATCTATATTAGCACCTGTACTAATCAATCACTTGATTAAGTTGCAAACAATAATAACCATATCAGGTATTTGATAGCTCATTATCATTATCATCATCATCATCATTTAACCATATCTTTAAATTTAGTGAATCTACGTTGCCGCTGCTCAGTCAAGTTCTCACTATCCGGGAGAGACGACGATTTCGAATCGATTCCTATCTAGCTGGAGGGGTATTCCTAAACACCAACCCTGCTTCCCCCATCAGGGTCGCAAACAAGTCACCTTTGGTACGATTCAGGAGTCGCGAGTCCGAACAGATCGACATTCTCAGAGAACCACTCTGCCAAGGTTGCTCGGGACTCTAACCCGCCTTGGACTTATGCAAATGGCTCTCCGCACATCCTTACTACCTCCAGAATGCACGCCACTGCTCGTGTCCTCGGCCTGAGTCGAGCTACTAGGCTTCGGGGTAGGAACGACTTATCCGGCCAGCTAAGTGTTAGGTTGCGTTCAACATGACATGATGACGTACAGTGAATCAGTCCTTAAACGACACAGACGGGGATAGATTCACACCCAAGACCTCCATGCCTTGTTGCTGCACTACCATCATCCCGTCCGGTCTCTTTTCATTATTAACACATGGTTCTTTTTCATGATAGCAAAATATAGCCAACCGTGACCAGAGCTCATCCTACATCTCGTAGGTGATAGGAAATCACCCGACTTCTACCGGATCTAAGCATAGCTAAGCATCATTCGATCCTACACTTAATTAGGATTCATAGGATTTTATCTGGACAAGGTAAGGATATAATGCAACAATTGGTTCCAACCAATTCCTATACTTAATGCATCATCAACAATAAAAGATACTTAAGATATTTGTAAAAACATGGGAGACTTAGAATGCTCCGGGGCTTGCCTGGGATCCCACACTGAGTCAGTGTTAGTTAGACGACACTCGCTATGTGGGCATCTCCCATCCTAGCACTTGTCCAGTCCTTCCACCTTCGGGATAGGTCCACCATACACCGTCTTCGGGTTCGGCTCCAACATCACATCCTTCACGTGGTGCATCTAGCGTACCTAGATGAGATGCAATATACAAGCAAACACTATAATTGGAATCTGCCAATTTCTGGACATGCAAACAGCAGCTTACAAGATTTAGCTATAACTGGAGTTACACAAATCCAAATGACTTGCAAGAAGACATTCTGGAAATCTTATGAAATTTTCTACAACTTTTGTATTCACTACAACCATAGCAAACATCATTTACACCACGAAAATAATTGCACAAGGCAAAACTACAAATGTAACCCAACAACAGTGGTACAGAAAACTGATAGGAACTTCAGAAAAGCATAACTGTAGTTCTAAGCACCCAACAAACATGATATTTAACTTTCTGGAAATATTATAAAATTATCTAAAACTTTCTTATTACGATCTCAAGGTGATTCAACCATTAATTAACCTTAAACATGCAAAACAACAATTCTATCCAGAACATGGACAGAATCTGACATGCAACTTAAAACAGCCATAACTTGACTTCTAGATATCAAACAAAGGTGGTTTGAGACTTTTTAGAAAGCTTAACAAATTGTAAACAACTTTGTTATAACCATGTGGCACTAATTCTACCATTACAAGGCAACATATTGCAAACAAAGCAACTCTGTCCAGACTTGGACAGATTTAGCCACACATCTTTAAACAAGCATAACTAGAGATCTACTTCACCAAAAGATGTGTTCTTTAGCTTTTTGGGAAGATTAAGGAAAGCACTACAACTCATTCAACATCACCAAGACGTGATTTCATGAGTAACTAAGGCAAACAAGTCAATCCTTCAAAACTGTACAGAGCACAAGCAAAACAGGACAGAGCACTTGCAACAAGCATAGCTCTTAAACTAACAGGCATATGGTCATAAAAATTTAACACAAGCAAGATAAGGGAGTTATCTACAACCTTGGTATTTTCATGATTCATAGAAAATATCATTATCAATATGAAAACAGTACCACATCACAGAGCACACATGCAGCCATTTTCAGCAAGTAACAATTTGATTATCCATTTGCTTTGCTAAACAAAGAGCACATGCATGAGCTAATCAAGTAGCTCCAATCAACACTAACATACTTAGAAGCACTTCTAACATAGCACCAAGCAATCCATTCATCACAAAACACATTTTCATGCTTATCAACTAAAGAGCTTTCATTAACCTCTTTTCTAATAAACATATATATGAATATTTTAGGTACCCGTAAGAACAACTAGTTTGGAGCTCAAAATTTTATGAGAGGTAGGTGATATCAAAACATAATTACTATACAAACTTCACATGCTCAGGTTTTATGAATTAATTATCACAAGCAAAACAAATATTAAATATAGTTAAGCATGTGAGAGCAACATAAATGAGAAACTCAGCGAACATATGGCCATATTATATTTTTCTAGGCCAGCACAACATCATAGCAAAGGTAATGGAACAACATTTTCCATTTTTACATTTTTATATTATTGTTAACCCATTTAAAACTGCCAGAAAGGCATGCAGCAAGTTAAATACAAAACCCTAATGAAACATGCACCAAAATTTATGAAAATTTTATCACATTACAAGAATCATATGCATATTCTACCATAAAATTTTCATAGCATTTGGAGCAATATTTTTAGAGTTAAAACAGGAACAAGTAGCAAAAGCATATTTACCAACATAAATAAGATTAAACCAAAACACACTAGAACAAGTACTCAACAGCAAGTTTAATATTTTTCGTAGCTTTTTCATGTTAAGACAAAGCTAAACAAAACAAGAATAACATTTTTATCGTGCTTCTAGAATTACTTATGGATTTATCTATTTAGACAAGCAGTAAAAAGTCATTATCAAGATTTATTTTTACAGCCTATAAACAGTCACCAAATAGGACAAACAATAGATCTAACATGTAGAGCATTTCATGATGAACACAAGAAAGGTGGTTTCACTATTTTTGGAGTTCCCTATCTCAAGATATGAATTTTTGAAATTGCATGCATTTTCCGTACAGAAAATAAACGCTAAAACACTAAAAACCTCGATCTACGCTAGGTACACCCGGATTTGCACCCAAACCATCATCCAGCGCCACTGCCATGTGGGCCCGTGGGTCCCTTTTTTTTACCCCACCTGTCATACAGGGAAAGAGAGAGAAGAGGGTCTTCTTCCTGAAGACAGAGGGAGAGACAGGGGAGGCGGCCGTGCTTGGGGAAGGGGACAGCGGCCGACCGGGGCTTGCTGGTGTGGCTGGGGAGGCTTGCCCGGCCTAGGTGCTCTACTCCCGTTCCCAGACTTAGAAAAATTTCAAGTGCTGAAAACAGCTGCTGATTCAAAGTTTGAGCCTCGGTTTGACTTGCTTACAAGCTGATCTAGCTCTTGGTCCAAAAACAAAGTTTGTTCTACTCCACTCAAACTTCAACTTTTGTTTAGGTTCCACTGCCATGCAAGCACTGTAAGTGATTGGTCAACATAGGTCAAAGTAGCATCGTGGTAAATCTTAAATCTGAGTTTTAGACCGATTGATGCATTTTCTTGATTTCTGCTCAACATGAACCCTTCATAACTTTTGTTCATGAGTGCAAGTAGAGTTGTTTGAGCAAGGTACCAAGGTTTGGTTGACTTCATAGGTTTCCATCCACTTTATAAAACAATTCAGGCAAGGACATAACTTGTCATTTCATGTGACTTCTTGATTCCAAACTTCACAAAACTTTTCCAATGTTCAAGAGAGATTGATACTAAGGTGACAGACATGAGAGAGGTGTGTTTAACAATATTCAAGCATACATTTGAAAAGAGTCATCATGTAGGTAAAGCTGTGTTGTCCAAGTTTAAGTTGGAGCTCCTCTTGTAGATTTGATCTTGACACCTTCATTACCACTTGACATGTCATGTTTGAGCTCATACCCATTGCTTAACTGGTGACAAACACCTGGGGTGTTACAGTAGTGGCGTCATTCTTGAAGTAGAACCACTACGAGTACCACCCCTTATTGGACGTCAAGAGCCACATGGGTAGGTACTCGCCGACCCAATTATTCTAGAGCTAGATGCCAGCACACCCCATCGGCATATGCAGCTCCTGCCTGCCGCTCTTCTCCCTCTTCTTCTGGAGGGTTATAGTGAAAAAGTACCTCCATACATCAAAGTGGGGGCTGATCCCCTGGAACCCCTCACATAGGGCAACGAACGCCGCCATGTGCTGGATCCCGTTGGGGTTGAGATGTTGTAGCTCGATCTTGTAATAATGCAGCAGCCCTTGAAGAAATTTGTCGGTGGGGGTTGCGAATGACACCACATAGCCGTCGGGCGGCAACGATAGATCCTCCTCACCGGGTAGTAGCCACTCCTTGGCCGAGGTCCACACATGGAGAAGACCGTGATGGATGAGGCCTTCCATGCATTGGAAGGTGATGTCGGCGCGGCACCATGGATCCATTGGAGGTGGGGGCGGACGGATGCGAGCTCGATGGTGATGGGGATGTGGAGGCTGGAAACCTAAGTGATTGGCGGCGGTGGTTGTGGCTGCGAAGGAAAGGATGCAAGGTATGGAACCCTAGGGGTGAACCCTTTTGTTTTATAGGGGCGATGGGTGCAAGGAAACCAACCGCCCGCCTAGATCTCCGCGCCTACCATGATCTGCCACCACATCTCGCCACGGGACATGTGCATGCAATCTCTATCCGTTTCCTCAAAAAACTCACCAGACATTTTACCTCTCCAGACAAGCCATGACTCGTTAAGAGTAAGAGGAATACAAATCTAAAAGCGCCTCTACGGCCCGATTGGGCCTAGGAGTTCGCAGGTCGGCCCATTGTCGGGTTTGACAACCGCTCCAGGCACCTTTAGGATGAGAGGTGGAAAGGGATGGGCCTACTAGTGGCCAGTACCCAGGCGCACGAGCGCCATGGGCATCCTGGCCCATGATCAAGTCTTGGCTAGTTATGATCCATTGTATTTCTTCGAAGAAAGGTACTTAGCCCTCGGGACCGATCGAACAGACCTGATAACTATATGGATTAACCGCTGAGTATCTAGGGTTAGTCACCAAGCTAACCCAAGCCAGATCCATGTGAACATGATGCTGGGGTCCCACTCAGACTAGCCCATTAATAGCTCAGCCTCTCCGCTTTTATCAGAAAAAACGCTTAAGGGAAGATAGTCATAAAGGTGAACCAATCCTCAACTAGGCCCCTGCTTTAGGAGGGGGCTCGGGGAAAGGGAGTCACCTACCCCAGGTCATGCTGTGGGCAATAAAAGAAGGCCAAGGCCTTTAGAGTCCTCCCATCTGGAAAAGCCTCCGAAGAAGTGATCTACTCCTCCATAGGATCAGGGCCTACTATCAGGGACCAATACTAGTGTACTCGAAGAGGAGGAGTTAATAACCATCAACATTGATTCATCCAAGCAGTCAATAACACGACTATAGCTCCAACCGACCCCTAGGTGCGCAAGCTCTGCCTCGCCTAGCCTCTGGGTATGGACTCCGCCTTGCCTGACCCCAAGGGCATGGGCTTCTCCTCGCCCGACCCATGAGGGTGGACTCTGCCACGCCCGACATTAAGGCCGTGGGCTCTGCCTCGCCTGACTTCTAAGGGCGGACTCTGCCTCGCCTAGCCTCTAGGGGTGGGCTTCACCTCGCTCGACACCGAGGCCATAGGCTCCACCTTGCTCGGCCTCTAAGGGGGGCTCCACCTCGCCCAACATCGAGGTCACAGGCTCTGCCTCGTTCGACCTTTGAGGGCTAGCTCTACCTCACCTAGCCTCTGAGGGCTGGCTCTGCCTCACCCGACCTATGAGGGCTGGCTCTATCTTGCCCGGCCTCTAAGGGCAGGCTCCGCATCGCTCGACCCTTGGGTTTGTGCTCTGACTCACCTGACCTCTAAGGGTGGGCTTCGCCTCGCCTGACACCAAGGCCACGGGCTCCGCCTCACCTAACCTATAAGGGCTGGCTCCACCTTGCCCAGCCTCTAGGGGCTAGCTCCACCTCGTCTGGCCTCTTGGGGTGGGCTCCGCCTTGCCTGACCTCTGTGGGGGGACTCTGCCTCGCCCGATGGAGACCTAGGCCACTGCCAACCACTCTAGGTCTAAGCTAATGGGCCTGGGTCAAAGCTCTAACACCAGGGAGGTGACCGGCATGCCTAGATATAACCCATGGCCATGACGGGCCATACCTGGGGATTCCCATTAGGAACAGCGTCAGGCGTACCAGTGTTGTTCTGCCTAACCCTCGTACGAGGACTGGTAGGCGCGTCAGTTCACCATGACATCTACTAGGATTGAGTGGAGCGCCATGACTAGGAGATGATGCCTATGCATGATGCCAGTGATGGACAGGGCCGTGACATGGAGCTATCCCTATTGACGTCTATAGGGTCGGCAGGACCCGTGTGAAGGAAAAGAAGGACCCGACGATCCTAGGGGACTTCTACCCCTTCTCATTCTCCTCTTTTCCCTCCACTATAACCCATGCTTTCCCTTGGCCTATAAAAGGGAAAGCAGGGTGTCCCATGAAGGGGATGAGACTCAACTTGAATCGCATCGCAACACATCACCCTGATTCAAACTCGAACCCCGAACCGATTAGAACACACCAGCACTCAGCTGAGAAGTGACCAAGCCCTCGGCACCCATTCGCTCCTCCCACCATAGACTTGGGACCTGTCTCTCTCTCGACCGTTCATAACCCTTACTATGAACTTTCAGTGCTAGTAACATGAGCAGCAGCAACGAACTGGACGTAGGGACATTCTACCCGAACCAGTATAAACCTCGTGTTCTCTTAGCACACCATCTGGGCCAGACGCGCAATATTAGAAATTTACTTGTTGGTGGCACTTGAAACACCAACAACATGACAAGTTTAGTGGTAATCAAGAGCTCTAGTTCAAATTTGTAAGTGGTGACAAAGGTGTTGGGATCAACTCTCTAAGAATGAGCCCCAACTTAAACTTGGACAACTCACCTTGCTTCTATGTTGACCCTTATTTAGAGGTATGCTTGGGTAATGTGGAAGGTGCCCCCTTTTCATGTGCCTCACATCAATTTCCATCTACATTGATTATTGGAAAAGCTTCATGAAGTTTGGAGTCAAGAAGTCACATGAAATGATAAGTTATAACCTTGCTTGAATTGTTGTATTAAGTGAATGGAAACATGGGATGTCGACAAAACCATACAACCTTTCTCAAACAAATCTAATTCAACTCATGAACAAAAGTCATGAAGGGTTCGTGTTGAGCAAATGTCAAGAAAATGCTTCTAAGTGTGGGAATGGCCAAAATTGTCTTTTTCATGGTATGGTTTTGACCTATATTGACCTACTGTTTGCAATGCTTGCATGGAGATGGACCTTAAATAAAAGTTGGAGTTTGAGTGGAGTAGAACAAACATTATTTTTAGACAAAGCGCTGATTCAACTCCTAAGTTGCTCCAACAGTGGCTTCAAGTCTGAATGCAGTGTTGTTTTGGCCTCTCAGAAATATTTGTCCCTGATTGACAACAGCGAGTTGACATGTTGTGACATTTTTATCTTCCAAATTCATATGGTAACTCTATTGGATTCCTTAATATGAGTTGAAGTACACTTTGTGCTGGAAACAATGAAGCAAGTCTCATCAAGTTTGGAGTTCATTTGGATCTTCGAAGTTAGTTTCTAAATTAGCAAAGACTAACTGTTTCTAGGAGTAAACTGAATCCCGGTTTCTGTTTCGTGTACCCCAGTTTGGAGAATTGTATCTCCCTAACCAAGCTAAACAAGTCCATGATCCTTTAAGCAAAGTTGTAGACCAAGAGGTGCACAATAAACTTTGTTCAAGGGTCATGAGCTAGTTTAGTCCCCAACTTAGTCAAATTGAGGACTCAAAACTGAACCCAGTGTTGTTTTGGATCTCAAAAATTTGGTTGTCTGGAATTTCAGTGGCAATGATGATTGGCATCTCATGTTCTTGTATTTTTGTTAAGCAACTCAAGTTGAGCCAAATATAAAAGTTAGAGTTTACATCTTGGAGGACATACAAAAAGTTGGAATCAATTTGACCATGTTTTGAACAAGTAATTCGAGCTCGAGCAGAGCAAGGCTTAATCCTTGATTAGTCGTAGACAGTGTCATCTCTAGGCTTAATTACCTGTTAATATGTTTCTCTAATGACTCAACACCCTTAATGAAAGATGTAGAGCAGTTCATGGGCTTCAACTTTGCTTTTGGGTCCAGGGTCCAATTCATCCCATAACTAGCCTTAAAATGCTTCCCATGCCAACCACACCATTGCTCGCCACGTGCTTAGGGAAATGCCCCAAAGGGCGACACATGCCCTATGCATGGTGGCCATGCCTAAGCTAAGTGCCCTACCTCCTTGCCACGCATGCCTGCTCCTCCAGAGCGGACACTGAGCTCCATAACGCCTTCGTGCTCACCCTCGCCCTCTCCTGTTTGTGAGCGCGGACACGCCAGCCATGGCTGCCAGGCCCAGCTCCATGGCCACCATTGTTCCTCCACCCCCGAGCACCCCATAGCCCTGCAACTACCGTCACCACCTTTGCCATGCCATGTCGAGCTCGCAACACCCCTTCCCAAACTCTCTTCACCGCCGTAGGGCCGCCGTCGGCGATGCCGCTACGGGTGGCCCATGCACGCGTGTGGCTAGGTCGCCTTGGGTCATCTCCGACTAAGCCGAGTCCACCCATGGGTGCGTGTTGGTCCCCTAGTGCTCCCCCACCGTTTCCTCGATGCCGACAACGACCTCACCGACTAGAAATCGGCATGCCAGCAATCCTCCTCCACCTCCTCTTTTCTGACTTGCGTGAGGGACCTCACACACCAATTGGAACAAGTGCAGGGGGCTAACTACAAAGTCATGACTCATGTGAATAGTGGCTAGAAGGACTGCTTCGCTGGAATTTATTTTCCTAGAAGTTCAGGGTGCTCGATGCAAGTTTGTTTTTCTTTTATGGCTGAAACTTTAGAAAATCATAATAAATCATAGAAAAATCATAAAATAGCAAATGAGAACTTTTTGGAATCCTTGTGATCAGTTCTAAACAGCAGAGTCATAATATGATATGTGTTAGTAGAAAGGTTATGTTTTTTTATTTATTCTTATAAAGTGCTTTTAGAAATCCTTTTAAGTTTGTCAGATGCATATCTCGAGGTAGGAATGTCCTAAAAATGTGATTCTATTTTTGAGAGTCTTGTTTTGGCATGTGCTAGCTAAGAAAAATATTAAACATGTTGTTTGATCACTGTTTTTATAATGTTTTGATTTAATCATGATTAATGGTTAATTCTATCTTACTTTGCTTGCTATCCTCATATCTACTATTGTACTGCTCCAAATGACCTAAAAACTTTATTATAGTATACTTATAGCATGTGTGAGATCTGATTAAAATTTCATAATGTTTGGTGCATGTATGACTGAGTTATCAATTTAACTTGATTAATGCTTGATAAATGGTTTATAAATAATTTATATATGCAAAAATGTGAAATGTGGTTCCCTTGCCCTTGCATGGTGATATTGTGACCTGAGAAACCATAATATGGCTATATGTTTATATAAAATGATGGTTTTTAGATTTATCTTGCTTTTACATGTTTTCTTGCAATAGCAATTTGTCTTTTTCATAGTAATTAAATTATAAAACCTGATCATGTGAAATTTGTATAGTAGCCATATTTTGATAACATCTACCACTCATAAAAGTGTTAGAATCAAACTAGTTGTTCTCATATATCACTAAAATTATATATATGTATATTAGGAGAAAGGATTAATAAAAGCATAATCATTGATAAAGCTTGTAATTATATTTGGTGATGCTTTGAGTGATTGGTGTTCAATAAAGTGTTGCTAAGTATGTTAGTCATGGTTGAAGTTCTTGAATGGCACATGTGTGCATGCTCTTTGTTAGCAAAACAAGTGAAACATCAAATTGTTATATTCTAAAATGGCTGCATATGCATTTTCTATTATGATGATAACTTCATGGATCAAATGATGTTTTATGTAAATATGGTGAATACAAAAGTTGTAGATAATTTCCTTATATTGCTTGTCCTAAAATTTCATGATTTTAGGCCTGATAGTTTAGGAGTTATTGAGTTTAGAAGTTTGTTGTCAGGTTTTTGCATGTCCTCTGGACAGATCTGAATGATTGTATTGTTTGGCTCATTTAAACATGGAATCTTGTATTTGTTATAATATGAGAGTTGTAGTGATTTTCCTAAGATTTCTAAAATGTCTAAGATCACTGCTTTTGGTGGTCTAGAACTCCAGTTATAGCTGTTCAAAGTGGAATGGCAGGTTCTATCCAAATCTGGATAGAGATGTCTTCTTGCTATTGTTTAACCTTGTTAGCTGTATAATAATATTAAGATTATAATAATAAAGTTATAGATAATTGAATAAGCTTTCTATAAAGTCTAGGATCACCCTTTTTGGAGGCTTATAACTCCAGTTATGGTTAAATTGAATGGCTGCTATGTTGCTGTCCAAATTTTGTGCGTATACTTGGAGTTGATTGCTTATGCTTGATCTTGATTGTATGATTACTATGATTAGCTTGTGCTAGATGATTCCTTAAAGTAGCTTAATTTGAGTGCCTCATTGGTGAATGCTTGGTGTTATTTTCTTGCCACCTTACTATTATAAGCCTGTGCAATAATTAGTTAAATGGCTTGCTCTCCAGTGCTTAAGTCAATATGATGTTACCTTGTCCTTGCCTTCGTATGCCTGTTGCAGTGCATCATGAGTTGTTTTCCATGCATTCATATATCTACATTTTTCATCTCATCTAGGCACGCTAGATGCACCATGTGAAGGACGTGATATTGGAGCCAACCCCGAAGATGGAGTTTGCTGAATCCATCCAGAAAACGGAAGGACTAAGCAAGTGCCGAGATGGGAGATGCTCGCCAAGCAAGTGTCATCTAACATACACTGACCTAGTGTTGGCTCCCAGGCAAGCCCCAGAGCATTCTAAGCCTCCTATGTTTTACAAATATGAACTTGAGTCCTTTTATGTTTAATGCATTAGATTATAGGAGTTGATTGGAACCACTTCATGCATATAATTTCCTTGTCCAGAAATATACCTTGAACCCTATGTAGGTCTAGGATCGAATGTATGCTTAGCAATGCTTAGACCGGTAGAAGTCGGGTGATTTGTTGTCACCTACGAGATATATGTGGATACCAAAGCACGGTTGGTTATATTTGCTATCGTGGAAAATAACCATGTGATCATGAATAAACGGAGACTGGATGGGATCTAGGGATTGAGAGGTAGCAGGACATGGAGGTCTTGTGTGTATGTTTTATCCCATCTGTGTCGATTAAGGACCATACTATTGCTGGTGCTTCTATGGAGATTGAACGCATGCCTCTCACTTAACTTGCCGGATAACTCATTTTGACCACAAAACCGAGTAGCTCAACTCAGGCTAGGCCCTGTTCTAATAGAGTGCACACTCTGGATGGTAGTAAAGATATGAGGGGAACCAGACGTGAGCCCAAGGGTAGGGTAGTTTTGATCGTCCTAGCAGTTGGTCGTCCTTGATTGTGCAGCGCTGGTCGAACCCGTGAAATATGGACCTGAGTTGTATCAAAGGTGACCTAAGGCTACCGTGGCTGGTAGACCTGGGTTTGTGTTAGGAATAAATTCCCAGCTGGTTGAAATCAATTCCAATCGTCGTCTCTCCTGGATAGTGAGAAACTCGACTAGTCCTAGCATCGTAGTAACTGGATTATGGAATATGATGGTTATGATGAACATGGAATTATTACATCGGCTATGGTTACTATTCTTATGCTACTAAATGATATACCACATGTTTGGCATAAGTTAGTTGCTAATCTAGAGATGAATAGCTATAATTAACTTGATGATTGAATTATAAAATGTATAGCTGAATTAGTGGCTTTTTATGCAAAATTTTGTCAAGCTAGCTCCACTTATAAAGCCTTGTATGATCCTTGGAGTCATTTTATTTCTGGTTTATGATGGGTAAGTCTAGCTGAGTACATTTGAGTACTCAAGGTTTATCCCACCATGTTGTAGGTGAAGTTTTTGGCCTGCTAAAGATGGTGGCTAACCGTCGGTAGGCTCGGTGACTTTATATAGTGTTCTTACGTATATGCTTTTGTCAGAGGATGTCACATATGCTAGCAATGTATTTGGAACTTATATTATTGTAATCATTTGAAAGCTATGTTGTTTTCATTAATTAGTTTTGAAACCCAAACTTGTATTATTATTTGTGAACTCATTGTAAACATTATTTCCGCTATAACTCTGTGTATATTATGTGTATTTGCTTAATCGTGCGATCTTGTTGTGATGTTGAATTACCGGGGTCCTTCATGACACTCGGCGGACTACCAGGTTTATATAAGTGAAAGTATGCGCATGTCAACGTGTTAAACGGGGACAACCGTACTTGATCTTATATAGATTAGACGGTTCTGTCACAGGTAGCATCAGAGTAAGATTAAGCATAATACTGTCATGTACATAGTTTTAAAAACAAAGTTTTTGTTTTCAAAAGCCTATTTTGACCAAAACTTTAGCTATAGACAAATTTGTCAAAACTAATTTGCAAAACTATGCTAGCGACAACCTTCGGTTAAGCCTAATTAAGGACTACTAGGTGGCTAAGTAAACTGATACTAACTATGGGGGATGTACTTTATTGCAATTTTTATTTCGTCGTCCATACGGCGTGCTATTATATGGATGTCATTCGCTTGAGTGGTAATGTATGGATCAATATACCTCTATGCCTAGGTAAGATTGTGAGTGGCATGACCGCAAGATGTGAGCGTACGGTCAAAGGGGACAGGTAGTTTTGATACTTAAGTATATATATCTCATATATATACGGAGGTATTTAATTATGGGTTAGTTTTGATATGGTTGTATATGCATATTTATATGTATGTATGGACGTATTTACTCATGGGTAGCTTTGATACAGAAGTATATATATAGTTGGTATATATATATGGAAGTATTTAGCATGAAATTTAGAGACAAGATTTTCATTTCTGCATATATATAATTGTGGGGTTGGGCTAAAATGAAATCCTTATGCAGGTACGCTAACCACGAATGTGTAGATTGAATGTAGTTAATGACTAGCTATATATCGAGAGAGTACGTGTTATGCCACCGACATAGAACGTGATTGCCACCTTAGGCTAGCAATTTCATGAGGACGAATAGGACGAGCATACATCATGATTGTTGCTTGTGCATAAACATGCTTCTCTCGCCCTTGTTCTATTAATGGATAACTTGTTGTAACCATATGGTCATGTTGTGCATGACCGAAAACTAATTTGTTAAATGTAAGTAAAACTCATTTTGAAGAGATACCCACCTACTCAGTAAAAAGGAAATAAAAGGTAACAGTACCTTACCACCATGTTTCACATGTTTATGTGTAGTGGTGTTGTTGTAGGTGACTACTTGTGGTGTTGTTGTAGGTGATTGCTTGTTGTAAACCATGATGTATGTGTGGATGCTTTGTTACCTAGGTAGTATCAAAGTTGTTACCCCTTTTGTCCACAGTGAGCATACAAGTGTTGAAGAGCCTAATCCTAGAACTGCCCTCAAGTTACGTTAATCTTATGGTTGTCTCCTAGTAGATTCCCTTTGCTTAGGAGCTTGAGCCTGTATGTGTGATTGTTATCCCTTGAATGTTTGTGTATTCATGCCTTTGCTTGACCTTAAGACCAAGCTTAGTTCCCTTGAATGCTTGCATAGGTCATGGATCTCTTGCTCCTGTGTGCGAAGACCTTACACAAAAATCCCTATCGGACATCGCTGCCCTTTATCTTATAGATGATCTGGTGCAGCGCTAACCTCTTGCTGCCTAAACCTCAGAATCTTTCCTTGCAGATCATTTCCTTGCTTTATAAACTGAATCTTTGAGTAGTGTATTGGCTCTATCCCTCGAATCTCATTTGTTTTTTCTCCAACTCTTTCAAGTCTCTGGATGCTTATCAGTCTTGATCTCATGTTGCTGTTTGGCAAGACTAAATCTCATGTCAATCTTTACCTGGTAATCACCTTGGTGGACACAAGGCGTATATGGAAATTAAGCAAGAGTCCTCTGCTCAGTTGTCTTCAACAATTAAGCTATGTTCTCTTGCGCTGTGTTTTAATCTTCGGATCACCTCCTCGTTGACTCCTGACCTTGTGACTACCTTTGCTTGCTATCCCTCCTTTGCATAGTGCTTGTTCATACGACCTAATCTGTGCAACTTGAAATTTCACTTTGGGTGTGTGATCAGTAATGGTGTTATGAGTAGCAACTATGGTGCCACGACGAAACCAAGAGCCTCCTATGGGTGTGCACACAAGGTTGTGCTGCTCGGCACGCGCTAGTATCGTGGTTTCTAGTCATGATCCATTGCAGAACTACACCGGTGTGTTATTTTCACATGAGCTCTTCCTTGGTTATCTCTCCTTATCTTGTTAGAAGATCTGTATGTCGAACCAGATGCAATAGGACTTCCTTCTAAAGTTGTCCAAAGGATAACCTTTGAAGAACAGGTCACTGACATAAACATTAACAAACTGCAAGAGGTGGTAGACAAGTGACTCTACTTGACTGTCCTTGTAATGACGTTGGTCATCTAGTGAGCAACTTATGTTATCCCTGTTGGATCAGAAGGCTACACAATATTTAAAGTTGGACAACTTATCAGTCGAATGATAAATAGACCAGGTTATTATGTCCTATAATAGGTCACCTGGTGCTTATGAGCTTTCTATCTTAGCCTTGATCTTTATGTACAAGGAGATCCTATAGTCAAATAACCGACCTTCTTCGATGACCCCTTTTCTGCTGACTTTCATGGTGACTGTCTGTTTGCACATCAAATGCAATTGTTGCCATCAAAAAGGAAGTTTTGGAGCTTTTAAATATTGAGAGACAACTAATTAGTTACCAATAGGAAAGATAAGTATAGCTAGGTAATAACTCTTTGGTAACTACGAAGGCTATGTCTCACAGAACAATGCTAAGCAAGGAAACAACAAAGCCGGTCAGCAATGCAAGTATTGCTTTCTTCTCCAAACCTGGTGTCATCAAGTCAATTCCATCTTGGACAATCACACGGATAGTGCAGGATGCTGTATCAGCTAAGTAAAGAGCTAGAGAAAACTCATCCCTAGTTTCAGTCAGCATCATTATGTATATGGCGCTATCAAAGGATTTGTTTAGGACTCTATTAGATAAAGCATAGAAGGGTAGTTAGAAATGGTCCTTTATCTTGTTGGACTGCCCCTCCACATGAAGTATACCTTGTGCCCTAGAAAAATAGCCCACAAGTCCAATGCTTGTGCATCATCGGGTTGGTGTCTAAATCAACGCCTGGAGTTGTTCATGGAGAAGCATGAGAGGAAAACCCTAGCCTCCATCCTCAGTGAGAAAGCTACCTCTGTCATAAAAAGAGTTAGAGAGTGTAGAAAACACTCCCCAATGTGTGAAGCAATGGAAAAGAAGAGCGAGAAATTAGTCAAGATTTCATGGCACTCAACCGATTATCCTTAAGCCGATGATTAGAGGATCAAACATGGTTGGATTGTCACAAAACTTGACGAGCTCATCCCTCGCTTAGGATACTTCGATGTCTTAAGTTGGTTGAGTAGAGTATCGGATTTGAGAGATGTTTTGACAGTTCGTGTCACTGCAATTCTAGAACAAAGCAATTTTGGTAGATGATTTGTTTGGATAGTCAAACAGTATCCGTTTGAGATGAATTTTGGTCAGTAGTTAAAGGACTCTTGGATCTATATGCCTACAAAAATTCATGCATAATGGAGTAGTAGTTTGTAGGAAATGAACTGATTACCGAGAGGTACAAAATCTGTGATTTCTCTATTGACTACTACACCCCTCAAAAATTGAATTGGTGTTTGTAATTGATGCCAAGATTAGCAACTTGGTAACTATTTTGCCATTAGATAATCCTTTAGGTGCCCTAGAGAATACTCCTTGTGCCCCTTTGTGCCTTGCTTTTGCCCTCTTATATCAACAATGTTGAGCAGTCAAGCTGTTCTACAAGTTAATTTGTGCCATTATGAGTCGAAAACAATTTGAAAAGTGTCAAACAATAGATTTCAAATTATGATTTTGAGTTGTTGATTGACATTATAAAGGAAGCCTCAATGTTAAAAGTAGTTCAACCAGGCTAATTTTGCGATAGTGCAAGTCAACCCAACTTACTATGCCACTACACCATGAAGGCAAATTGTGCTCAACCTGCTTGGTGGTGTACTGTTTCTCCCGTTAGTGAATACTTGCAACCTTTGTTGTCCTCCAGACCTTGCTATCATTCTTCTTCAGCAAGGATTTCCAAGGCAGACTTGTCCCTTGGTACCTTCCATGTGTTTTTACCCAAGAGGTTGCATCAGATTCAACCTAGATAACTGTTGCCGCCTGGCTACGAGGATTCCCTCAAATAATGATCATAAAAAACACTGAGTCAATAGAGTCAACTATCACATTCACCGCTCACTCAATATACTCAGATAATATAGTGTTATCATTAGAGAAAGAGAACTACACACATGGAACATTATGTAGTTTTTCCATTGGTTGGCATCTGAGTGATTGAATAGTTACGATCGGCATAGACGTTGTCTGTTGGTTACTTGGTTTCTCACAGCCTCAGAGGATGCTTACCCCATCTATGATCTCATCCCTTAGGAAAGGTTGTACTCAAACTACTTTGGTAAAGACTGCTTTTCAAACTTTGTGAATGAACATGGAACCATTGTAATGAGTAGCTTTCATAAGCTTGCAGTCTAGTGCAAATTCACATGGTTCATGCTATATTCACTAGGGAAATAGATATTGTGGGTAGTTAGTTTATGCTCCATAGTATTCTCCATATCCCAAGAATAAAGTGTTGTGTCATCTTGGATTCCTCCCAAAGTAACAATGCTTCATGGAAGTCAATGAAAGAAATTGTTTAGACAAAAATTTACTACGAAGAGCAAATATCAAAAAGTTGCCTAGACCAAATTAGCCTCTCTAATACTCCAAAGTTAAGTATCCTAACACTATCACTGATGTTGAAAAATGGATGACATGCTTCTCGTCCCTTCAAAGTCTTTCGCACTGAATCTCGGGGCAAGATTCTCGTAAGGGGGAGGGCTGTAACACCCCAGGTGTTTGTCACCAGTTAAGCAGTGGGTTTGAGCTCCAACATGACAAGTTCAGTGGTAATCAAGAGCCCTAGTTCAAACTTGTAAGTGGTGACAAAGGTGTTGGGATCAACTAAGAATGAGCCCCAAGTTAAACTTGGACAACAGACCTTGCTTCTATGTTGACCCTTTTCATATGTATGCTTGAGTAATGTGGAAGGTGCCCATTTTCATGTGCCTCGCATCTATTTCCATCTACATTGATTATTGGAAAAGCTTCATGAAGTTTGGAGTCAAGAAGTCATATGAAATGATAAGTTATAACCTTGCTTGAATTGTTGTATTAAGTGAATGGAAACATTGGATGTTGACCAAATCTACAACCTTGCTCAAACAACTCTAATTCAACTCATGAACAAAAGTCATGAAGGGTTCGTGTTGAGCAAATGTCAAGAAAATGCTTCTAAGTGTGGGAATGGCTAAAATTGTCTTTTTCATGGTACGATTTTGACCTGTATTGACCAACTATTTGGAATGCTTGCATGGAGTTGGACCTTAAATAAAAGTTGGAGGTTTGAGTGGACTAGAACAAACTTTATTTTTGGACCAATCCCTAATTCAACTCCTAAGTGTCTCCAACAGTGGCTTCAAGTCTGAATGCAGTGTTGTTTTGGCCTTTCAGAAATATTTCTAAGTCCCTGATTGACAACAGCGAGTTGACATGTTGTGACATTTTTATCTTCCAAATTCATATGGTAACTCAACTGGATTCCTTAATATGAGTTGAAATACACTTTGTGTTGGAAACAATGAAGCAAGTCTCATCAAGTTTGGAGTTCATTTGGATCTTCGAAGTTAGTTTCTAAAGTAGCAAAGACTAACTGTTTCTAGGCGTTAACTGAATCCCGGTTTTTGTTTCATGTACCCCACTTTGGAGAAATGTATCTCCCTAACCAAGATAAACTAGTCCATGATCCTTGAAGCAAAGTTGCAGACCAAGAGTTGCACAACAAACTTTGTTCAAGGGGCATGAGCTAGTTTGGTCCCCAACTTAGTCAAATTGAGGACTCAAAACTGAACCCAGTGCTGTTTTGGATCTCGAAAATTTGGCCAAGTCTGGAATTTGAGTGGCAATGATGATTGGCATCTCGCGTTCTTGGATTTTTGGTAAGCAACTCAAGTTGAGCCAAATATAAAAGTTGGAGTTTACATCTTGGAGAAGGACAAACAAAAAGTTGGAATCCATTTGACCACGTTTTGAACAAGTAATTCGAGCTCAAGCAGAGCAAGGCTTAATCCTTGATTAGTCGCTAAAAGTGTCATCTCCGGGCTTAATTACTCGTTAATCTGTTCTCTAATGACTCAACGCCCTTAATGAAAGATGTAGAGAAGTGGCTTCAACTTTGCTTTTGGGCCCAAGGTCCAATTTGTCCTGTAACTGGCCTAAAAATGCTTCCCACACCGACCACACCGTTGCCCGCCATGTGCTCGGGGAAATGCCCCAAAGGGAGACGCGTGCCCTATGCATGGTGGCCATGCCTGAGCTGAGCGCCCCACCTCCTTGCCACGCACACCTGCTCCTCCAGAGCGGACGTTGAGCTCCACAGCGCCTTCATACTCGCCCTCTCCCTCTCCGCGCCATCTTGCTCCCTTCCTGTTCATGAGCGTGGACGAGCTAGCCATGGCCACTAGGCCGAGCTCCATGGCCGCCATCGTTCCTCCACCCCCATGCGCCTCACAGCCATGCAACTGCCATCACCACTTTTGCCATGCCATGGCGAGCTCATAGTGCCCCTTCCACAACTCTCTCCACCGCTGAGCGCCGCCGTCGACGATGCCGCTATGGGTGGCCCACACACACACATGGCTAGGTCACCTTGGGCCATCTCCGGCCGAGCCGAGGCCTCCCACAGGTGCACGCTGGTCCCCTGGTGCTCCCCTGTCGTTTCCTCGACGCCGACGATGACCTCACCAGCCAAAAATCGACTGGCCAGGGATCCTCCTCCGCCTCCTCTATTCTGATTCGCATGAGGGACCTTGTGCAACAATTAGAACAAGTGCAGGGTGCTAACTGCAAAGTCATGACTCATGTGAATAGTGGCTAGAAGGACTGCTTTGTTGGAATTTATTTTCTAGGAAGTTCGGGGTCCTTGGTGAAAGTTTGTTTTTCTTTTATGGCTAAAAATTTGGAAAATCATACTAAATCTTAAAAAAATCAAAAAATAGCAAATGAGGACTTTTTGGAATCCTTGTGAGTAGGTCTACGCAATAGAGTCATAATATCATATGTGTTAGTAGAAAGTTTATGCTATTTTTATTTATTCTTATAAAGTGCTTTTAGAAATCCTTTAAGTTTTTCTGGTGCATATCTCGAGGTAGGAATGTCCTAAAAATGTGGTTCCACTTTTCAAAGTCTTGTTTTGGCATGTTATGGTGAAGAAAAATATTAAACATGTTGTTTGATCATAGTTTTTATGATGTTTTGATTTAATCATGATTAATAGTTAATTCTAGCTTACTTTGCTTGCTATCGTCATATCTACCATTGTACTGCTCCAAATAACCTAAACATTTTATGCTAGTATACTTATAGCATGTGTGAGATCTGGTTAAAATTTCATAATTTTTTGTGCATGCATGACTGAGTTATGAATTTAACTTGATTAATGCTTGATAAATGGTTTTAAAAGGTTTATAAATAATTTATATATGAAAAAATGTGAAATGGCATGGTGATATTATGACCTGAGAAACCATAATATGGCTATATGTTTATAGAAAATGATGATTTTTAGATTTATCTTGCTTTTACATGTTTTCTTGCAATAGCAATTTACCTTTTTCATAGTAATTAAATTATAAAACCTCAGCATGTGCAATTTGTACAGTATCCATGTTTTGATAACATATACCACTCATAAAAGTGTTAGAATCAAACTAGTTGTTCTCATATATCACTAAAATTATATATATATATGTTTATTAGGAGAAATGATTAATAAAAGCATAATTGTTGATAAAGCTTGTAATTATATTTGGTGATGCTTTGAGTGATTGGTGTTCAATAAACTGTTGCTAAGTATGTTAGTCATGGTTGAAGTTCTTGAATGGCACATGTGTGCATGCTCTTTGTTAGCAAAACAAGTGAAACATCAAATTGTTACATTCTAAAATGGCTGCATGTGCATTTCCTGTTATGATGATAACTTCGTGGATCAAATGATGTTTTATGTAAATATGGTGAATACAAAAGTTATAGATAATTTCCTTATCTTGCTTATCCTAAAATTTCATGATTTTAGGCCTGATGGTTTAGGAGTTATAGATTTTAGAAGTTTGCTGTAAGGTTTTTTCATATCCTCTCGACAGATCTGAATGATTGCATAGTTTGACTCATTTAAACATGGAATTATGTATTGGTGATAATATGAGAGTTGTAGTGCTTTTCCTAAGATTTCTAAAATGTCTAAGATCACTGCTTTTGGTGGTCTAGAACTCAAGTTATAGCTGTTCAAAGTGGAATGGCAGGTTCTGTCCAAATCTGGATAGAGATGCCTTCTTGGTGTTGTTTAACCTTGTTAGCTGTATAATTATATTAAGATTATAATAAGAAAGTTATAGATAATTGAATAATCTTTCTATAAAGTCTAGGATCACCCTTTTTGGAGGCTTATAACTCCAGTTATGGTTAAATTGAATGGCTACTATGTTGCTGTCCAGATTTTGTGCATATACTTGAAGTTGATTGCTTATGCTTGATCTTGATTGTGTGATTACTAGGATTAGCTTGTGCTAGATGATTCCTTAAAGTAGCTTAATTTGAGTGCCTCATTGGTGAATGTTTGGTGTTATTTTCTTGCTACCTTACTATGATAAGCCTGTGCAATAATTAGTTAAATGGCTTGCTCTCTAGTGCTTAAGTCAATATGATGTTACCTTGTCCTTGCCTTTGTATGCCTGTTGCAGTGCATCATGAGTTGTTTTCCATGCATTCATACATCTACATTTTTCATCTCATCTAGGCACGCTAGATGCACCATGTGAAGGACGTGATGTTGGAGCCAAACCGAAAGATGGAGTTTGGTGAATCCATCCAGAAGACGAAAGGACTAAGCAAGTGCCGAAATGGGAGATGCTCACCAAGCAAGTGTCATCTAACAAACACTAACCTAGTATTGGCTCCTAGGCAAGCCCTGGAGCATTCTAAGCCTTCTATGTTTTACAAATGTCAACTTGAGAGTCATTTTATGTTTGATGCATTAGATTATAGGAGTTGATTGGAACCACTTCATGCATATAATTTCCTTGTTCAGGAATATACCTTGAACCCTATGTAGGTCTAGGATCGAATGTATGCTTAGCAATGCTTAGACTGATAGAAGTCGGATGATTTCCTATCACCTACGAGATTTAGGTGGATACCAAATCACAGTTGGCTATATTTGCTATCGTAGAAAATAACCATGTGATGATGAATAAACGGAGACCAGACGAGATCTGGGGATTGAGAGGCAGTAGGACATGGAGGTCTTGTGTGCATGTTTTATCCCATCTGTGTCGATTAAGGACCATACTGTTGCTGGCGCTTCTACAGAGATTGAACGCATGTCTCTCACTTAACTGGCCGGATAACTCGTTCCGACCGCGAAACCGAGTAGCTCAACTTAGGTCGGGCCCCATTCTGTTAGAGTGCGTACTCTGGATGGTAGTAAAGATGTGTGGGGAGCCAGACGTGAGCCCAAGGGTAGGGTAGTCCTGATCGTCCTGGCAGTTGGTCATCCTTGATTGTGCAGCGCTGGTCGAACCCACGAAATGTGGACCTAAGTTGTACCAAAGGTGACCTTTGTGTTAGGAATAAATTCCCAGCTGGTTGAAATCGATTCCAATCGCCGTCTCTCCTGAATAGTGAGAAACTCAACTAGTCCCAGCATCGTAGTAACTGAATTAGGGAATATGATGGTTATGATGAACATGGAATTATTACACCGGCTATGGTTATTATTATTATGCTACTAAATGATGTACCACATGTTTGGCACAAGTTAGTTGCTAATCTAGAGATGAATAGCTATAATTAACTTGATGATTGAATTATAAAATGTATAGCTAAATTAGTGGCTTTTTATGCAAAATTTTGTCAAGCTAGCTCCACTTATAAAGCCTTGCATGATCGTTGGAGTCATTTTATTTCTGGTTTATGACGGGTAAGTCTAGTTAAGTACATTCGAGTACTTAGGGTTTATCCCACCATGTTACAGGTGAAGTTTTCGGCCTGCTAAAGATGGTGGCTAACTGCCTGTAGGCTCGATGACTCTATATAGTGTTCTTACCTATATGCTTTTGTCAAAGGATGTCACATATGCTAGCAATGTATTTGGAACTTATATTATTGTAATCATTTGAAAGCTATGTTGTTTTCATTAATCGGTTTTGAAACCCAAACTTGTATTATTATTTGTGAACTCATTGTAAACATTATTTCCGCTGCGACTCAGTGTATATGATGTGTATTTGCTTAATCGTGTGATCTTGGTTGTGATGTTGATTTACTAAGGTCCTTCATGACACTCGACGGACTACCGGGTTTATATAAGTGAAAGTATGCGCGCGTCAACGTGTTAAACGGGGACAGCCATGCTCGATCTTGTACAAATTGGGCGGTTCTGTTAGAGACAGGATCGATCGGTGTACTTCTCCGTTGTGCCGTCGGACGACTGGCCGACCATGGTTGATGCTCGGTAGAGTAGTCCCTAGTGTTAGTCTAGCTTGGGGACCAACGAGGAGAGGTCAGCCAGCCCCGGAGATGGAGAGGAGGAAGAGTGGACCACCAATGTCCATGAAAAAGTTCAGGGGAAGTGGCCAGCAAGAGATGAGCCATCCTCGAAGAGAAGAAAACATCAAGTTCCCCTGCCACGATGAGGGGGTGTTAGCATTGGAGACCCCGCGCCTCACCAGAGGTGGAGAATGGTGGTGTCGGACTCATCTGGTGATAATGAGACGGTGGTCCCCCTCCTTCGACCACTGAGATGCCATCGCCAGCTACGTGCACTGTGGCAGAGACAAGGGAGATGCGTTGAGCATGGGAGGCTGCTGGCCAAGTCCCCGAGCCTACTCGGATGAGCCCACCAACAAGGGTTGAGACTGCTAGCCCAAGGACCGCTGGAGCACCAATTGGTCGGCTTAGGGAGGTCGCGTCGTTTCAGGACACCCAGCGAGAGTCACTGTTGTAAGTTTTCTTGTTCGACACACCTTTGGAATATTGAGTTGAGGTTTGACGAAGTTGTTTCTTGACATAGTGCGGAGTCGACCGAGGATCTATAGCCATCGAGCATCACTGACTATCAGCGTGAGGCAGAGCCAATGGCGCCTGATGCCTAGCAGGCTTAAGTAGTGGAAGATCCGGTCACCCTAGTTGAAGAGGAGTCACCGACTGTGCAGCCAACCACCGAGAGTGGTAAGGCTCATGGTGAGGAGAGGCCAGCGGGTGTGTCGACTAGTATGGAGACACCGGCCACCATGGGTGTGCCGACCGCAGCAGAGACTTCGATTGCAGCGAGCGTGCTGGTCACTGTCGATGTTTTACCACCGATAGCCTGCCACGGGGGTCCCCGGGGCAGTATGTTCAGGCTTCAGTGTATGCAGAACTCGATGGTTAATGCAAGAGACAGTCGATTTATCCTAGTTCGGACCCTCGATCTTTGATCGAGTAATAGCCTTACGTCCAGTCGGCGTTAGCCTTTGCGTTGGATTGATTGTAAAGTGTTGTGTTGTGTACTTCACCTCTCTATCTATGGAGCCCTGCCCTCCTTTATATAGTCAGGAGGCCAGAGTCCTAGTCAGTTTACAATGTAGAGTCCTAGTAGGATTACAGTGTAGTATTACTACTAGGATTACATTGGAGGAATCCTAATCAAACTAGATCTCCTCTCTTCCTTGCGGTGTATCTCGTGGGTCCTGCACCGACAAGCCCCCGAGCACTTCATGGTTGAACTCCGGAAGCCTTGTCTTGTTCCTCTAGGTCTTGCCGAGCAGGAACAAGCGTCGCCTGAGTGCTTTCTTGAGTGAAACCGTGTAGCGCTTCTTGGGATCTTTGAGTGGTGTGTGCTTTTTTGAGAGTGATGTGCGCTTTTTTGAAGAAAAAGTGCACTCACTGAGTGTAGCCCCCGAGCCTCTTGCTATTTGGAACAAAAAGTTGGAGGATCTTGAATCTGAGTTGTTCAAAGAACTGAAAACCTCTTCTGAGGATATGAAGGATCTTGCCAAGTAAGGCAGCCAGCGGTGGGCGAGCTCCTTATTTGATGATGTGGTCCAGAAAATGGTTCCCTACAAAGTAATCATACAAAAGTATGTAATAATTGATATACAGGATATCAAGTTGGAAGTATGTCCCCGTATTATAAAATGCATATTAAATTTTTTCGCGTCTTGCTCTTATTAGGCTATGTAATTTCCCTAGGTAGGTAGCCTGTTACGTTTAAACACCTCTCGCACCTTTCCAGCGAGTAGACTTCACGGATTAAGGCCTCAGCAACCCGGGTAAATTAACAACCGTTAAGAGAAGACATTATAAAATGCATATGAAATTTTTTTCACGTCTTGCTCTTACTAGGCTATGTAATTTCTCTAAGTAGGTAGCCTGTTACATTTAAACACCTCTCGCACCTTTCCGGTGAGTAGGCTTCATGGATTAAGGCCTCAGCAACCTAGGTAAATTAACAATCGTTAAGAGAAGACTTTAGTAGTCGGGGATGCAACTGTAGTAGAGCCACAGAGGCATATGGATAATATTCGGAGATATATGATGATTAAAGAATATTTGAAAAAATATTAAACCATGACTTAGCTTGATTGACGGCCGTGTGGTGTAGTTGGTGTGTCGTGATATCCAAGTAGATGAATGTTGCTTGGATGGCTCGCTTGACGGCTTGCTTGTATCTCACTTGCGGCTCCGAAGGCTCGCTTGGTTAGCTCACGGCTCGGTACTGTCGATGTTTCGATGCGGCCCGATGTCAATGTAGCCGTCCTCGCGTACATCTCCTATGTATGCTAGGCGAAGATTTCTGAATTTTTCCTGATGCCGATCCGATCTCTGATTTGATGGACCCTGATGAGTAGTGCGTTGCAAGTCTTTTTTTCACGCATGCTTGCAGAGTTTTGGTTTGCCTAGTCTTTTATACGAGTCGGACACAACTTTTGCCTAGCGCGCTCTTTGATTCCGTGACCACAAAAGAGTCCAAATAGAAACAGGGCAGGAAGCCAGCAGCACGTGTCTTGCTCTGTCTAGACTCAGATTTTGGAGTGGATCTCAATTTCGGAGTGGGTGTAACAATCGGAATCAAATACACCTTCGACTCCGTCTCACCGAATAGGAATCCGTTTTGGACTATCAAGATTCTCCTCTCGCCTGTCATGCTGATGTATATGGAGTCTTTGGGTATCAATGTTGCTGATGATTCGAGGAGACGGTTTTGGAGCTCACCATCGTCGCCCGCCTCGCAGATCCACGAACCGAAGATGAAGGTTGATCCCATCGGGAAGATCATGTTGTCGAGGTCCATCGAGCTCTTGGATGCAAATTCGCTGAAAGCCCCTACCTGGTGTGCCAGCTGTCGATGTTTCACCACCGATAGCCTGCCACAGGGGTCCACGGGGTAGTATGTTCGGGCTTCAGCATATGCAGAACTCGACGGTTAACACAAGAGACAGTCGATTTATCCTGGTTCGGACCCTCGATCTTTGATCGAGTAATAGCCCTACGTCCAGTCGGCGTTAGCCTTTGCGTTGGATTGATTGTAAAGTGTTGTGTTGTGTACTTCACCTCTCTATCTAAGGAGCCCTGCCCTCTTTTATATAGTCAGGAGGCTAGAGTCCTAGTCGGTTTACAATGTAGAGTCCTAGTAGGATTATAGGGTAGTATTACTACTAGGATTACATAGGAGGAATCCTAATCAAACTAGATCTCCTCTCTTCCTAGTGGTGTATCCCGTGGGTCCTGCACCGACAGTCACCCCTGTGGAAGGGGAAACTAAAGCTATAGGGAGAGCACAAGATCCACCTGCGCCGATAGGACAGGCGGTGCCCCTACCGATACGCCCGGTGGAGATGGGCCTCAGAGGTCCTATGTAGCCGCAAGGTCACCCAAGGAGGTCACCTTCGAGCCTGTCACTGAAGAGGTGGAGGAGATTGAGCGGGAGCCGATGAATGCCACCCCTCAAGTCTTTCGCATGGTTGTCCGCCATGGGGATGAGTTCAACATGCTATAAGAGGAGGTGGCCAGCACGGAGGTTAAGGTGTTAAGAGCCGACCTAGCGGTAATGATGCGTCGCATTGAAGTAAGTTGAAAACATCTTTGTTGCTAGATCCTTTTGAGATGCAACCTACAACCATTGCTACTGCAGGGTGTGATGGAGATGTCCGAACACCGGCGGTGGCAACTGGACGAAATGTCTCTGGTCCTTGCGGTGAACAAGAGGCTACAGTCATCAGTGGATGATCTTGATGCTAGCCAGACTCTAACACATGACCAGGAGGGGGAGCTAGAGCTGTAGGTGTTGGATCTGTAGAAGGAGAAATAATCGCTAGCTAAGCAGCTTAGCCGCACCATCGGTCAACAGAAAGTGAAACCCATGGTCTCTTCTCTGTAAATGTTCTTCATCGTAGCTTGTTCACATGCTTGACATGTGTTGTGCAGACCTAGAGATAGAGCTTGACCTATCCCATGAGGCCATCTCCCAACTCCAAAAGGAGAAGGAGGAGGCAGAGTTGAAGGCCGAGAAGGTCACCAGGGGTCTTGAACGTAAGGATACCTTTGTTGAAATTTGTCGTCGTAGCATAGAGAACATGTTTAACATGTTGATGCCATACTTGCAGAATACCGATATAATGCGTAGGCACAGTTCAAGGTGTTCGGGGATCAGGTGTAGGCCCAGAAGGACAAGCTTGATGCGGTAGTTATGGGGATAAAACCCATACTTGACTACATCGGCTTTGAGCCGCCCGAAGCAACGCTGTTGCTGCTCGATGATAGGCCTCCTCGACCGATCATCAATCAATGTCAGGGGGCCTAGGAAGACTTCAAGGAATACACCCACAGCGCCGCTCATTCTATCGCCACCCACACGCTTGCGGTGATTCAGTCTCACTACCCCTCAGTGAAGCCTAAGGTGATAATGACCGGCTTTACCCGAGGGATGAGCTCGGCAATGGACACCAAGCTAGAGGATGAGGCAAAGGAGGCAGCGGCAAAGCTGGCTAGTGACATCGACTTGTTCGGTGAAGGGGGAAACAACATCAAGTAGATTAGAGAAAAACTTGCACTAAAGTATTATGTAAAGAGGCTTAACAATTGACGTAAACACTAAGTGTTCTTTTGGGAATGTTTCTATATTTAATGTAAACTGCTTCGAACAGTTAGTTTGTGATTGCGTTCCCATCCCCGGGTAGCCCGTAAACCATAATGAAGAGTATTGGAGCTCGTGTACGAGTAGGAAGACAAGTGTCACCGAGGAGCCGCTGCCGACCACCCATAACACAGAGGGCTAGCGCTCATGCACATGTAGGGAGAAGCTAGAGATAGGACTGTCTTTAGAAAGCGCAAACATAAACGTGACTATTTGGGAGCCATTTAGGCGAAGGCGTATGTCATCTTTAAGATGGTATACATGAAGGAAAGTCATTTCGAGAATAATCATGGAGAAAACAGTGTGAAGAAACATCATAGCAGAAACTTTATTGAATACTGAAACATAAAGCGTACATATCTTTGTATGGAATGTTTCAAGGATAGAAACGCCAAAGTAAGTCGATGTGCCAGGAGTTTCGGACGTCGACTTCATCCAGATCGCATAGTCTGTATGACCCTGATCGGTTGACCGCCTTGATGATGTAGGGTCCTTCCTAGGGTGATGAAAGCTTGTGCATCCATTGGTCTTCTGCTTTATGTGGAGTACAAGGTCGCCGACCACGAAGAACCTATCTTGGACATTGCGGTTGTAATACCTTCACAAGACCTCTAGGTACTTGGCCATATGAACACATGTTACTAGGCGCTCTTATTCTAGGTGATCAACATCAGCAAGTCAGGCTTGGTCAGAGTTCTCCTCATCACAGTGCTCGACCCTAGGTGCTCGAAAGGCAACATCATCAGGTAATACAGCCTCGGAGCCAAAAACTAGGAAGTAAGGGGAGACACCAGTGTTGCGACTGGGTTGGGTCCTTAGTCCCTAGACCATAGACGGTAATTCTTTAAGCCATTTGCCTAGGTGCTTCTGCTCTTTCTCATAGTCTCTTCTTTAATGTGTCTAGAACCATGCCATTAGCGCGTTCGACTTGGCCGTTAGCCCTAGGGTGTGCGACTAAGACATACTTGATTGAGATGCATCGCTCATCGCAGAAATACTAGAAGTCGTTGCTAGTAAACATAGACCTAGGTCAGTGATGATGCTATTCGGTAGGCTAAACCTGTGGATAATATCATCGAGTAGCTCTACGGCGTTCTTCACCGTGGCCTAAACGAGAAGTTTATACTCGATCCATTTGGAGAATTTGTAGATGGCGACATAAACCCAGTAGAAATCTCCTGGCATGAGCTTGAATTGCCCAATCATATCTAGTCCCCAACATGTGAACGGTCAAGAAGTAGGAATCGTCTATAGAGCCTGAGCTGAAACATGGATTTGCTTAGCAAAAACTGGCAACCTTCACACCGGTGAACGAGTGCTTCTGCGTCAGCAACGGCTGAAGGCCAATAAAAACCTACTCAAAAAGCGTTGCCAACCAGTGTTCTAGAGGTTGCATGGTTGCCATAGGTGCCAGCATGGATTTCTTTGAGCATCTTCTCTCCTTCCTTGGAGACACACTTTTGGAGCAACTCTTCTTTAGCATTCTTGCGCATCAACTTCCCATCAACTAGGACATAATGTTTGCTATGGCGGATAAGGTGCTCCATCTTTGTTTTGTCAACTGAGACGTCTGTAGTGATGAGGTACTTGATGAAAGGTTCTCTCCAATCGCTGCTCGGCCCAAGGACCACTGTAACTATCTGCTTGGTAGGTGGCACTTCTTCAATGACTCCTTGCCCTTGCTTAATGGATGGATTCACAAGGTCCTAGATGAATACTCCAGCTAGAACTTTGGCTTGGGTCAACCCTAGCTTAGACAACTCATTGGCTGCTTGATTATCGGGCCAAACCATGTGGTGGTACTCGATACCGTAGAATTTGCCGTCAAGTTTCCTCATTTAGGCATAGTAGGTGTCCATCTTCTCGTTGGTGCAATTCCAATCTTTATTGAGTTGGTTGATCACGAGTGTAGAGTCATCGTACACCATGAGGTGTTTAATGTCGAGCTCTATGGCTATACAGAGACCTTGAAGTGCCACCTCGTACTCCGTGGCATTATTAGAGGCCCGAAAGTGAATCCGAAGGACATAGCAAAGCTTATCCTCAGATGGAGAAATAATGTATATGCATGCCCTAGCGCTGTCGAGGTTGTGGGAACCGTCAAAGTACATGGTCTAGTGCTCAGGGTGACTGACTAGGACAGGAGTCTTCATATTAGTCCATTTAGCGATGAAATCAGCGAGCACCTATGACTTGATCGTCTAACGTGATTTAAAATTGATGGTGTAGGTGCCCAGTTTGATCACCCATTTAATGATGCGGCCGTTGGCTTCCTTGTTCTAGAGAATATCGCCAAGTGGATTCTCAGTAACCACTACTATGGGGAATGTCTTGAAGTAGTGATGGAGCTTCTAGGATGTGATTAGGATGGCATATAACAGCTTCTGGACCTAGGGTGGTGAGTCTTTGACTTGTTCAGGACCTCGTTGATGAAATAGACTGGTCACTCAACTTTGTAGGTGTGTCTGACCTCTTCACACTCGATGACGATAGTTGTGCTAACCACTCAGTTGGTCATCGCGATGTAGACTAGTAGGGTTTCATCGGTTTGGGCTGCGGTCAGGATCGGAGGTTGGGTGAGGAAATGCTTGAGCTCGATGAACACCTTGTCAGCATCCTCCGACCATGTGAACTTCTCTTTAGACTTAAGCAACTTGAAGAAAGGGAGCCCCTTTTTGCCCAGTCGAGATATGAAACGACTTAAAGTCGGCATGCACCCCGTCAGCTTTTGGACGTCTTTGACGTAGGTCAGTAGTTTCATCTTGGTCACTGCTTCTACCTTCTCTTGGTTGGCCTCAATGCCATGACAGCTAACGATGTTGCCTAAGAGGATACCGGACAGAACAACAAAAATGCACTTAGTGGGATTTAGCTTCCATCGGTATTTCTTCAGGGCTTTGAATGTTTTGTCGAGGTCGACGATGAGGTTATCGGTAGTCTTAGACTTAACCACTATATCATCGACATAGGCTTTGACATTCTTCCTGATCTAGTCCTTAAGGCAACGCTGGATGGCTCTCTGATATGTAGCACTAGCGTTCTTGAGTCTAAAGGACATGGTGGTGTAGCAATAAGCGCCAAAGGGCATGGTAAATGATGTCTTGATCTGGTCTTCCTCCTTTAAGGAGATCTGGTGATAACAAGAGTAGCAATCTAAAAAGAATAGGAGCTCGCAACCGGCTATGGAATCTATGACCTCATCTATGCGAGGTAGGCCGAAGGGGTCTTTAGGGCAGTGTTTGTTGAGATCGGTGTAATCAACGCACATTCTCCATTCTTTATTCTTCTTTCTTACAAGAACCGGGTTGGCTAGCCACTCTGGGTGATACACCACTTTAATAAAACTGGATGCTAAGAGCCATGTTATTTTTACCCTAATCACCTCCTTTTTGTCCTGTGCGAATCATCAAAGCTTCTGCTTAATCGGCTTGGCAGTCACCGAGATGTTTAAGGAGTGCTTAGTCAGCTCCCGAGGTACGTCGGGCATGTCTGCAGGTTTCCATGCAAATACGTTGACATGCTCCCTTAGGAAGTTGATGAGTGCATCTTCCAATTCGGGATCTAGGTTGGCCCTGATTTGAGCAGTCTTACTCCGGTCGCCGGGGATAAGGACCACCTCCTTGACCTCCTTGGACTTGGTTGCTGCTCGGGGGGGGCCTCCATGGTGGGGATATCCTGCGCCTCCTATGGGATCTACTATGAGGCGGTGAGGCAGTCCTGCATGCAGATGGAGATGTCAGCAGCCTCAAAGAGCGCAAAGCTTTCCCTCTCGTAGTCGTAGGTGGTGTTGAGGTTGGCACGCAGGGTGAGAATTCCCTGCTCCGTTGGCATCTTCAAGACCAGGTACATATAATGTGGTACATCCATGAATTTGGTGAGAGCTGGTTGGCCTAGGTTGGCGTGCTACGCCATGTCAAAGTCTGCTACCAGGAAGTTGACGTAGTCAGTACGGAAGGGTCGGTGGTACCGAACTGTACCAGCAGAGTGATCTACCTCAGAGGTTGGGACGCCTTCCTAAGAACGATCCCCCAAAATGGAGTCTCTGGGGGTGAGGTCTTCCTTGGTAAGCCCTAACTCAGTTAGGGATCCGACGAAAAGAATGTTGGGGGCGCTCCCTCCGTCGATCAGGACTTTCTTAAAGCATACACTCTTGATGATGGGATCCAGGACGAGCAGGAAATGGCCTGGCTATGGTATATCTACCCACTGGTCAGCCCTAGAGAAGGTAATGGGGTACTCTGACCAGTCTAGGTACTTGGGGTTGTCGATGGTGTTGTCGTAGGTGGTGACCGACATGATCTATCAGGCAATGACCTTCTGCTCCTGCTTGGTCTCGGTGGTAGCCCTCCCACCAAAGATTGAGGCGATGGTCTTGGTGGGATCTAGGTAGGCGGGGTGAGTGTCCTTGCCACAATCCTCCTCCTGGTCGTCATCGGTTTCATTGTCCTTACACCGCGGCCTCTTCCTATCTTCTTCGCAGAATGCTTTATTCAAGCCCTTGCATTCATCCATGGTATGCATGCTACCCTTATGACTAGGGTAGGGGATGTCCATGAGCTTCGCATAGTCAGCGTCATAGGTGCACTTAGCGTGAGCGTTGATGGTGTCGATTGAGGTGTCTGGCCTGTGTCGGTGGGACTGTCGGCCCCTTGAGCCCTCTGGTCTATCGTCGCGCTGGTGCTCGCGATCATCATAGCGACAATCACGCTCATCGTTGTGGCGGTCACGATCATCGTGGCGCCTCTCTTCACAATGGTCGTCGTTGTGGTGCTGGTGTTGGTTGGGGTGGGAGGCCCGATTAGTTTCCTCGATGTCGGCGTAAGTGTTTGTTGTGTGCAACAACTCACAGATGGTCGCCGCCCTCTTGAGATATAACTTTCCACGAAGCTGTTCATGGTAGAGGTGTGTTTTGGTGAAGGCAGAGATGGCCTTGCTGTTGCTGATGTTGGGGATGGAGTTCCTTGTCTCCAAGAAGTGCCTAATGAAGCTACGTAGGGGCTCCCCAGAGGTTTGATGAAGCTTCTCTAGGTCATACTTGGTGCCTAGCTACTGACACATGGCCATGTAGATCATGACAAAAACCTTCTTGAGATCATCCCAAGATTCAATGGAGTCTGCCTTAGGCTGAGGAGCCAGTTGTTCACATATTGATTGAGCATGATGGGCAAGTAGTTTGCCATCACATCTTCGCTTTCGTCGGCAACGCACACAATGATCTTGTATAGCGTCAGCCACTGCTTAGGATTGGCCTTGCCAACATACTTGTCCACCTCGAAGACCTTGAAGCTCGCTAGCCACCGGACGGCTCATAGTCTTGTCGTGAAAGGACAAAGTCTAGAAGTGTTGGTGATGGGTGGTGCTCGGGCTGTGCCGGGCATGCCATGCTCGGTGTCATACTGCTGCCAGCATTGGATTTCTACATCATGGTACATGGATCAGCTGTTCTCGATGTGGTCATGGATGTTGATGTTGGCGTTAATGCGCTCACAGACGTCGTACGGTAGGGGTAGATTGACTTCCTGGTTGACGTTGCGATGGTCGCGTCGACCGCCCGATGGGTGAGGTGGGAGTCCATCTTGGTCTTGGTGCCCTTTGTAGTTGCCTCTAGACCCTCTATAGAGATAGGGGCCACCCGCTTGATAGCGAGGGTAATTGGAACCTTGGCGCTGACTCCCCCTGTCATGGCGAGAGTTATGGGAGCGGCGGCTACGAGCCGACGCAGTCGAATAAGATGGAGCAGGTTTTTGGATCTCATTGACTTAGACTTGGGCCACCTTAAGATGCGTGGTAATCTTTTCAACTTCTAGAGTCTGCGGTAGTCTTACTAGCTCGGTGAAAGCAAAAGCGAGGTTGGCACTTGGAGTCTGCTGCACCGGTTGGTTGCCCACCATGTTGAACTCATCGTTGAGATTGCGATGGTCATGGTGTGCGGCATTTGAATCCCATCTGTTGTGAGAGTAGCTTCTTCATCCCGGCGACATTGGTGGTCGGCATTCTTCGCCAGGCGGGCATTGTGCTCATTGGCGGTCTCGCCATCCTTGGTGATGCTATCATGGCTGATATAAAAAAGCTCACCCTGAACTCTGTGAAAAGGGGGGTAACTGGAGGTGATCTAAGTTGACCCCTCGGAGTACACATCGGGGCTCTCCTCCAAGATGGTTTGGAGGGAGTCATCTAGAATCTGGTGGATAGCCACCATGTTCACCATGGGCGCAGGCTGATCGGCCTTAGGCAGATTAATCATGTAGAGGTCGTCAACATGGTCATGCTCGACGTGGTCGATGAAAAGGTGGTGGATAGCGTCTTGATATGTGGATCCTACAACCACCAACCCAAAGGGGTAGGGCCTCAGCCTGTTCTCCATCGGGGCTTCATAATCGACCAAGCGTAGGTCGATAGCTGGAAGTGGTCAGCGTCGCACCGTACGCCCTTCTAGAATAGTCGTGATCACCAGATCTGAATCTTGCCTCCTCGGACGATGCGGCCCAGCAGGTCGCTGGGTTGCAGCAGCTTGGTGACCTCGGAGTGTAGGAACTTTGACACTCATAGTAGACCAATTGAAGACCGAGTCCACAAGAGAGAGGCAGTATTCGGCTAAGCCGTCTATGACCCGATCGATAGATGTGATCAGATCGTCTTGGTCGATGGATCTCCTAACCCAGCGGAGGGGCACCAAGCTCAGAGGTGTTATTGAGGACATTGGCACGATTGGCGTAGGGTGATTCTGCACCGTCTCCATGATCTCCTCAACGCCGTTGGCGCTGATCACCCAGGACATAGATCCAATCGTGAACGACTAGCCAGGCTCAGGAAGGACCATGGAGCTCGGGAAGCGGACCATCTGGCTCGCCATGGAATCAGTATGCACATCCCCTACCTAGCACGCTACCGTCGATGAAATACGATCAGTAGTGTAACACCCTTAAATTTGCATGATTTTAAAATAGGATAATTTGAATTATTATGCCTTTTTGTGAGCATTTAAATTTAGAAAAGTAATAACTTTGTTAAAGTAAAAACCAACTATAAGGTCTATTACATGTTTGTGCAGACATGCTACTACATAGTTATTTGTGATGATTGGGTTTGATCAAAATTTCAAAAGGATTTAAATTTGAATTGAATTTGGACTTGAAAATGTGTTTAAGAAAATAAAAAGGAATTTATTTTTCCTCCCTCTCCCTTCCTAGCTTTCTAGCCCGCTCAGCCTTTTTCCTCTAGTGAGGCCCACTTCAGCTTTCCTCTCTGTAGCGGCCTAGCACCACTTCCTCTAACCGCCAAGGCCGCAGGCCCAGCGCGCCCGTGGCCCATCTACGTGCGGACGTCGTGCCCTCTCTCTTGGTTTGGCTGACGACTAGGCCCTGCCCTCTCTCCTGCTGACGTGCCTGGCCCACCGATCAGTCGGCGTCATCTTCTTCCTCATGACCATGTTGGACTCCATCATCGGTACAAAATCCGCGTCCGCCCTGCCTCCTCCTTGTCATGCCTCCCAAGCCACCTGCACTCTTAAATAGCAGCCGTTGATCGAGCCGCCTCCTATCCTAAGTTCCTGAGCCACAGCCGTCTCATCGAGACGTCGCGCCACGCAAACCCTAGCGCTGCCGCTATCACCACCCGCTTCACCGTGCACCATGCCAGCCTCCGTCATTCCGCACCACAATAAGCTACCTAGCCGTGATCTCCGTTCCCTCCTCTATCTCCCGGTGTCCTTGGTTGGTTTTCCCATGACCCGTACCCTTCTTCAAGATCGTCGGCGAGCTCGCGCAATCCCATCCATGGCGCCACTGCGCTCGGCCCTATTCCAGCTGGCCGGCCACATCTTCCCCTCCCCTCTTCTCATCTTGGCCACCCAAATTCAATCCGATGGTCGAGATTGCATGGTACCCCTTCGCCTGTCATTTTTGCTAATTAGACCCCAGCTTTCCCAAAAATCAACCCGTCGTCCCTGATTTTATTCTAAAGAGCTCCTGCCCTTTCTTCTATTTGTGCCCGTAGTCCCTGGTCTATTTCAAAATCTGATTTTGTTTATTTAAATTTGGAAAAAATCAAGTTCCATCTATTTACAAAATTGCCACTATCTTCATTAGGCCATATCTTCTCCATTTTAACTCTGATTTGACCCGTTCAGGTTGCGTTATATTCGTAATGATATAATCTATGCATTGGTATCAATGTTTTCCATGTCAAGAGCTCTGGAATTTTATGGTTTAATGCCTAACTTGAATAATGGTCATGCAATTGGATTTTTCTAATTAAAAGTAACTTAGGCTTTTCACCTTGGTCAATTATATGATTAGTTTTACTTTATTTTTCTAAATCAAGTATAATTTGAATTAACTCAATTAAGAATTTTCTGAAATATCTTATACATGTTGTATATAGCTAAAATAAATAGAGCCTAAAGTTTCTTTTCGAAACAAATCTATCGGTAGATGTATCTTTTTCACCGTAGCTCCGATTAGAGTGATTTTCGTGTCTGTGTGTTAGTAGTAATGTGTAGAACATCTTTAAAACCTTTTTACTTGTTTCATATATTTGGTGTACTATTCTAATTTAGTATTATTGTTTGCTTCGTGTATGATTGCATAGATGTTTGTGTGGTGTTCTATGATTACATCCAGTCGGTGAGATATACGTGGTGATCAAGAAGAAAGAAGAAGAAGGATGTTGAAGATTAAACCTTACCAAAGGATCAGTGTTTTAAGGGAAGTATAGCATGGGATCTTCCTTGTTGTCCTATTCACTTTAATGATTATTCATGCTGCATGTGTCTACCTTGACTACCACTTAGGATTTCCTAGTACTTTGTTACTTTGCGCCTTGATACCTATGGGGTATTGCATTTGGTAGTATGATGCTAGTGCTCAACTACAACCATGATCTTGTAACTTGACTAATGGTATATGCAATAAACATTAAAAGATGCTTTTTAGCAACATGGAATCAGGAGGCTAGAGCATTGGGTTGTTTTTATGGTGCTCTAGATTGCTCTCCCTAAGGACTTATCTATAAGCGAACATCCAGGACTTATAGTACAACTGTGAGGGCTACATGGCTCTGGCTTTAGCTCAGTACAAGGACCTTTTCTAGCTTGTTAGAGATTACCTTTATGGCACAAGAGGGGTTTGTTTTGGGTTGGATATAGTGCGGCCTCTATCCGTCAGTGTATAGGTTGTGTCATTGTGCCTATCGGAGGGGAGCCCTACATTCATAGGGCACAAAAACCTAGTAGCCCTAACTTGTTAGACGAACCTTTGAAAGGCTTCATAGTGACCCCTGCCTGCTCATCTTGAAAGTGTTTTGGGAGTAATTAACCTGGGCATTTGGGTATCATGACTCACAGTGAAAGTGTACATCCTTTGCAGAGTGTAAAACTGGTATATCAGCAGTGCTCACGGTCACAAGCGGCCTTGGACCCTTACGGAATAGATGATGAACACTGATGATACAGATGATGAAGATGCTCATTAATGGTTAACTGTTTATGCTATTAATTATTCATGTTTACCTGGTCTTGTGTTTATATGGGCTTATGAATAAACTTGTTGCCACCCAATTGCTAAAAGATGACTCATTCAAAGATAATCACAGTTAAACCAGTGTCAGCCTTTTGAGCCTCATGAACCCCATGTTATATTTGTTGAGTACGACATGTACATATGCTTGCTTTATTATTTTCAATTATTTGGATAAAAATCCTAGATGGGTACTAGATTGCTAGAGTTTGGAGGAATTAGGCTTGTTATCAACCAGTCAGTTATCCCTATGGAATTGGAGTCTTCACCCAAAGATCGGAGTTGTCTTTTCACTGTTTGCTATTTAAGGTTATATCCTTTATACTAAGTACGTTATATATTGAGCATTGTCTTTCGATATTACCCTTATTTGTAGCTATATGTGAGATTTGACTTCCTAGGCTCACATAAGGTGCGTATCTGGTTTTGTTCTTAAAACCGGGTGCTACAAGCAGTCTACCGAGGGATATGCCCATGGTAGTAGATGAATCGGTGGATGCGAGTGAGATATGAACTTGATGGTGGCACAGGCGCAGAGACATCGATTTAGGCAGGTTCAGGCTGTCAACTCGACGTAATACCCTACGTCCTAAGTCTTTGGTGGATTGTATATTATGATGAGGTATCTGGAGATCGAGGGGGTCCCTACCCGCCTTATATAGCATCGTCGTAGGGTTATAGGTCGGTTGAATCTATCCCTGATCGGTTTACATGATAAGCATTACAAGGATTGCGGTATCATAGCATAACTGAATAGATCTTCCTTCATCGTCAAAGATCTTTCCTGTAGTCTTGCGACGCATGTCGACCTTTGTCGTGCACTACATGATGTCATCTGGTGGGCTAGGCCTCCCCTAGCGGTGTGGCGCATGTACAACCCTATGGGTATCCGGGGTTATACCCCCACAGCTACCACTGTGCATCATTATTGTTCACAATACATTATAGCACCAACAATATAGAAATTTCATGGCTTATGCATCGCCAGCAACATATATATTTTTCAGAACACCACCAACACAAATATCCATAAAAATGACAACATACATAGTTTTCAACCACAGCGACATAATGTCCAAATCCAACCACAGCGAATATATAATTTTTAGAACACAAACAGACATCCAAAATGAAACTGGCATTCTAAGGTTAGGAACTGTAGCACCTTGATTAGATAAGGTGATGGTCTCCATAATGAAACTGCCAAGATCTTCTTGCAGCCCAGATATCTCCAAATTGATTAGCTCCACTAAAGATGACATTGCTGTCTACAACATAAGAAAAAAGGTGAAACATAATTAAGACAAGCTTTGGTGCATAGTCTAAGTAGGTCGCTAGGTTGTCAATTAACTGAAGGGCTTCAGTGGCCAACCTTTGAGTCAGAGGAGATATCATAGATGAGGATGCATGCGCATCTGATTCAACCACCTCACGAAATCACTCCAATACTGTTGCTGATGTGAGTATTCACTCCATTCTGGCTCAATGCCCTTCCTTACATATTAGGAGTTTAGATAATACCTAAAATACTTGAATGAGTTACCCATGATAAAGAATGCATGATCCTTTACCACCTCTTCATCAAACCCATGAGAAAAACAATCAGGTCCTTCAGCTTCTCCCAACAAAGATTCTTCAGATTGGATGAAACCACCCATTCGCTGCCTCGTTGTTTCTAGTACCTATACTTGATGGGTATGTTGTCCTTCACTAACACCCCAATGACTGTCTTGTAAGGTCCCATGACACCAAATGGCACCACGGATTCTTCGACCGGATCCAACTCGGTGATAACTGTTTATAGGTGCATAACTTGCTCCACCCTCATCTAGCCTGGCGCCTAGGAGGCCTATCTGATGTGATTGTGTTACTCTCAGTGTGAGCTTGCTCCTGCACATATTGATCAAATACTCAGGCTATAAGACTATTCTACATATAACAGAGTAACTGAATTAACTATGGATATATGTAGATGGATTACCTTGTTGATTCCCCCAAGGTCGAGGTACCATGAAGGGGATGGCTCCATAGGTTCTCCTAACGGATCCAACTCGGTGATACCCTAGCGCCTAGTAGGCCTATCTGCTGTGGTTGTGTCATTCTTGGTGGGTGCTTGCTCCTGCACATACATATCAAATACTCAGGCTATAAGATTATACTATGTATAACAGAGTAATTGTCTCAGCTACGGAAATATGCATATGGATTACCCCACTGATTCCCCCAAGGTCGATGTACGGGGAAGGAGATGGCGAGTAGACACCCTCAGGCGCTGGTACTTCATGAGCAATGAGCCTTGCTTTTTTTCTACATAAAACAAGAGGGGTTCCCCCTTAATGGGATTTTTAAAAATGAGCTATGCATATACTCCCGCCATCCTTGTACAAGTCCTAATAGAACACAATGTTGTCAAGCCATTCAATTCAAAAGTCAAAACATAGTGAAAAAATGACTTGATGCTAACTAGCAAGCTCCCACCGAGAACATTCAAATATGTGTACACATAACCAAACTAAGAACTTCATAGGTGATGATGAACCTTGCAATGAAGGAGTTGTACAAGTCGTTTTGGACCTACACAAATAAAGCAAGCCTTGTTCAACACCAGATGCATGCCCTAAGCTCCTAGATGAGTACATATTAATGTTATGAACTCAATAAAATATGAGTAAACCGAGTGTTTTGGCCATGCCTAGCACTCGGTTTCATTTACAATGTCGTTTTCACATATTTATAATGCCTTATAACTACATTTACAATGAATTCTTCACGGATATTATTGGACAAAATGATGTAATTTGGGGATAACACAATGTCTTTTTACATATTCAAAATCCTTGTTTCTACTACAAATGTGTCTGTCGCTCCTAAGAAACGCATCATCTCAGACTCCAACAACCATAAGAATCTGCCCCAGACTGTGGCCGGCTTCTTCTATGACTGTGAGAATAGCAATCGACACATCACCTAGCGTCCCTGGTGTATTCCCTCTCCTTTGAATTCTTGCCCTTCAACATTGACAATGTAGCTATCTCAGATTGCTGCAATGGCCTCATCCTATGCTGGTGCCTTAGGGCTGATGGATACCGCTATGTCATCTGCAATCCAATGACCCAGAAGTTTAATATACTGCCACCTAGCACCCATGATGTTGGCCATTCTATTGGTGAGGCTCGCTTGGGGTTCGATCCGACAGCCTCCTCGCACTTCCATGTGATTGAATATGTGGATGTCAATGGTGTGTGTGCAAGTGTGGAGATCTACTCATCTGAACTGCAGCATGGATCTATAAGAAATCTGAATGGAGCGAGGATACTGATGTGACATTTTACAAATCACCAAGTGTGTTTCTTAATGGTTGTCTGCACATTATGGGGCACTCTGGGGGTACTCTATGATACTTGTTGTGGATATGGAGGAAAACACATGGAGGAAAATTAATAGGCCTAGTGGTCTTCAACACTCCATGCATCAAGATCAGGGTCACTTGTGTGTATGTATTGTTGCTGGCCCCAATGATTTCAAGCTTTTAATCTAGATCCTTGAAGACTATGGTACTAATAATTGAACATTAAAGCATATGGTCAGCACACGGATCCTGTTTGGAAGGATTAATATTAGATTTGGTTTCGTGGATTGTGTTGGCGAGTACATAGTGATTACAGTTCACCCAGATTGGAATATGATTTTCTTTGCTAGGGGAAGATAGAACAATCATCGCATATGACATGGACCTGCATAAAAGTTTATGTCATCCCTGCCCTTGTCTTTCGATATAGTAGACAGTAGCAGTTAAAAAATAGTTTATCTGCAGACCATACTATCTTCCTTATGTTCTCTTGTTCTTGGATTCATTAGCAGAGCAATAAATAAAGCTACATTTGATGTATCTGTCTGTCATGCATTTTAAATGGACCAATGTTGTTTGCTTGTCTATGGACATGTTAATTTTCTCAATGATGGATGTTGTCATTATTTCAGTTAAACTAGTGCGCCATCTTTGTTTTGTTTGCAAATTGAATTATTTATTTGGTGCATACATGCGTTACGGTGGTGTCAGAATAACATTTCAACACCAATGGTTCCTCTGCTTGGCTTTTAATAGAGGAATACGGTCACGTGTATTGTCTTCTGCTTGGCTTTTAATTTCATTCCTCACAAAAAATGTAACGCAAGACTTGATCAGATGAACTCTATTATGCGATGAATCTGGAATTAGACATCAATTCTTGCCTCGCTTGGCAGCGTACCCAGCTGTGTCCATTCAAATAATTGTTGCTTCACTATCGGTTCATATGGTAATCCGACGATGATAACTTGCTTCACCGTCGGATCTCATTGTAGCACACGCGTCCATCTTGGTGCCGGCGGAAAAAAACCTATTATCTTTTCTCGAATACGTAGGAGATCTGCGTATCATTGTATTATAGAGAGAAGATGATCGGCCCCTTACAAACACCACCACCTCACTCGGGGCCAAGCTACGAGGGGTTGTTTCTTTACATTGAAGAACTTAAACTAAAAGAACTGAGAAAGGGGTGAGGCCTGACCACAAAGACCACCAACCAGCTAAACTAAGGTAGGCTATCCTAGCCCAACACCGTGACCCGGACCCAGCGTGCGTAGGCCACTGCGAACCCACCAAACACTAAAGGTGATGCTCGTCTCTGAACTCTTTGAGTAGCCTGGTGATGGAGGGGTGAGATCCTTCAAAAACACAAGCATTTTGGTGCTTCCAAAGGATCCAAGAACCTAGAATGATAATTGTGTTCAGCCCCATCTTCTTTTCCTTCGGAATTCTCTTGGTTGCTTTTTGCCACCAATCAGCCAATGATTTTTCTCACCTTGTGAGAGTATGATCTTGTAGCCCCAAAGGAGTCAGGATCCGTGACCAAAATTCTCAAGCGATGACACATGTAGTAAGGAGATGCTATATCGTCTCATCTTCCTGATCGCACAAGGGGCAGTGGCTCGGGTGACACAATCCTCTCTTGGACAATTTGTCCGCCGTCCAGCACCTGTTTTCGGATTGCTAACCATAAAAATATTTTGCACTTTGCTGGTGCCCATGATTTCCTTAGACGTCACCAAGGCACAAAGGTGATGGAGCCATTGAACAACGCTCGATATGCAGATTTTGAGGTAAACTGGCCTGACCCTTCCAGTCTCCAAATATAGACATTGTCATCCTGAGAGAGGGTTGTCTCATGCAGTATATCCCATAGTTGAAAATATTCAAAGAGACCCACCAATTAGAGACCCCCACTGATGTCAGCAAGCCAAGTATGATCCTAGAGGGCGTCGGCCACCGTGCGTTGTTTGTAAATGCAAGATGGAATTGCAAGCAACCACCACTGGTGCCAAGTCCTCCAAACAGCAACCCATGAGCCACTTATCCTCCCAAAATAAAGTATTTCTTCCATTACCGAACTTAGATTCCAATGCAATGTTGAAAAGAGCTACCGCATTCGGAAGAATATGTATGTCGTCAAGACCAACCAATGCTCGGTTGGGATCTGTTTTCTTGAACCATAGCCAACGGATTTGAAGTGCCCAACTCATGAACTCAAGGTTCAGTATCCCAAGCCCGCCCAAATCAAGGGGGTCGCTAGACCATATCCCAAGCAACCAAGCAAGCGTCTGTCGATGGGGAACCCTATGGGCCCCCATAGACCTGTACTATAGGGAAGTGGGCCTTGGTAACAAGGCCCACAGCCCAATCGCCAAGAAGAGCACGGAGCAAAGCAACGTGCAAGACCAAAACTCCAATTCAGGACTATACAAGGAAAGGCGCCCGAAGCATAGCTTAGGAATCTGACCTTGTATCCGAGTAGAACACAAACAACTCCTCTCAGCACCTGGACTATAAAGGGCTGGTGAGGATATCCCTTGTAAACGATGGAACATACCCAATACTCAAAGCAATACAACGCAAACAGGATAACGCCGAACTAGACGTAAGGTTATTACTCGACCAAGTTGAGAGCCTGAACCAGTATAAATCGTGAGTCTCTTTGCGTAACCGCCGAGTTCCACTATTCGTCGAAGCCTGAACAACTATCCGGGTACCCCCGTGGCAGGCTATCGGTGGTAAAACATCAACAGCTGGCGCGCCAGGTAGGGGCTTTCGATGAATTTTTTCTCGAGACCTCGGCGGACCTCAACCTCAAGATGACTTTTTCGGCGGGAACAACCTTCGTCTTCGGATCCTGGATCTACGAGGCTGACTGGCGACGGCAAGCTACGTACTCGTCTCCGAAAAGAAAAAGAATTCGATGACAAAGTAGAATATGAACTCGCCGAGAAGATGACGAAACTCTCAACTTCGGATCCAACTCGGAATGAAGAAGAAAGCGGATACAAAACCGACTCTGAGAAAGAGATACAACCCGACTCCAAGACAATCTTCACAGCGAAAGAGCCAAGCCTAATTAGACTCAGAGACACAACAATAATCGTGAAGGAATACAACCCGTACGACTCCAAAAAGAACTCGGGAACATACGGACTATACAACACGGCATCAATCTACCAACACTTTACCCAAGACAAGATGAACTCAGCAAGAAAAATACTCCTAGAGGGAGCACAAGAAGGGATGATCGTGACAGTTACCCCACAAGACTGTGTGGTGCATTGGCCAGGTTTTTTCACCTCAAGCAAAGCCCAGACTGGCACGCACGTTGAACAACTACCTTATCAAGAGGGAAAAGAACTCGGATCCAGCTCAGAAACTACCGACAGCTCAACCAAACGAAGGATGAAATACCGTACAAGAAGAGCTCGGAAGAGGTACACTGTATACATAGCGAAGCAGTTAGAACAACCTCTGGAACCAACACAGATACCAGATATAAAATCTTCAAACGAATCAGAAGGCAACATCTCGCCGGATGAGAAAAGCGACAGCAACAAAATGATGAGCAAAGGCTAGCAAGACTAAAGAAGAATAAATTGAAGGCTAGAAGAAGGAACAGGGCTAAACAAAGGAAGCAAATCTAGAATAAGTACAAGGCGGAACTAACAGAATACAATAGAAAGAAGGCGGAAAGAGAAGCCGCAAAAAGTACAAAAAGGGAAAGAATTGAAGAATTAACAAAAGAATTGCACACCCTCACGAATAACGGAAAGTCAGAGGAAGACCAAAAGAAAGAAGTCGGGGGACTAGAAAAACAACCCGGCGAGGAAGTTCCACAAGAGCCACAAGGAGAACAACCACCCAGAAAGTCAATTTTTCAAAGACTAGGGGAAAATGCTAACAATAATGGAAGGCAAGAACATTACCCAATATTACAAGAAAAGGGCAAGCCAGAACTAAGTCAACGATACCTAGAAGCATCAAGAAGATTTGACAAAGAAGATGACTATGGAGAATCCGAGTTTAAAGAAGACAGATCTTATTACAGAAGGGCAAGATCGCCAGACTACGAAAGAACAGAACCATACGACATATTCCCTTGTTTTGCAGGAAGACTACAAACATTGAAGCTACCACACAAATTTAAACCAGCAAATCATTCCAAGTACGATGGCAAAGTAGAACCAAGACAATGGCTAAGAGTTTATTCCCAATCTATTGAGTTAGCCGGAGGAGATGAAGACATCAAGGCTCTATTTTTCCCAATGGCCCTCGAAGCAATGCCACTATAATGGTTTGACAAATTCAGTCCAAGATCAATCAGATATTGGGAAGACTTGCAAGAAGCTTTCTGCAACAACTTTGTAGGCATTATTACCCATCCAATGACCGCAGCCGAGTTGAAAGGAGTAAGGCAAAGGAGAGGAGAAAGTCTAAGGGAATACTATAGAAGATTCGGAGAATTCAGGGCTCAAGTCCTACGACATTACCGACAGAGAAGTGATAGAAGCCTTTGCGGAAGGAATCTTAGCAAACTGGCAATACAAAGACTATTTCAATGAGAACCCAAGAACAAATGAAGATTTCAAGAGGGTTGTTGAAAAGCTGATTTTCATCAGAAGAAAGAACCCGGCATCGGTTTGCTAGGGACAACCCAAAAAATAGAAGACCTGATTACAGACAGCAAGACAAAAGGCCGAGGCAGGACAACATGGTGGCAACCACAGACAACAAGAGAAGATACAATGACAACAGCAACGGTGGCAATTACAATGGCAACTACAACAATAACAACAACAGTAACAACAGCAAGGTACAACAGTAATAGCAACTATCGGAGCAACAACTACCGAGGAAGAGCACCGGAAAACATAGAGAACATGCCATGTCACATACACCCAGGAACCAGACACAAGTTAGTTGAATGCAGCACATTTCAGGTGGCAATTCATGAAGAGAGAAAACAGGAATCAAAACAACTCGGAGCAAAAGCAAGAAGAATCCAAGAAAGAGGAAAAGAAAGCTGAAGGAGATTATCAAGAACCCAAACGCCAATTAGCAGTTATATTTTTAGGTGTTCCTAACACACGAAGCAAAAGGCAAGAAAAACTAGCTCACAGAGCCATCATGGCAGCTGAACCAGCCACCCCAAGATATCTAGATTGGTCAGAGTACCCCATCCACTTCACAAGAGAAGACCAATGAACCAGTGCAGCAAACGTAGGATGCTACCCGCTAGTACTGGGTCCAACTATCGCAGGAGTGGCAGTAACTAAAGTACTCATCGATAGAGGAGCCAGGCTCAACATAATTTTCGCAGATACTCTCAGAAGGATGAACCTGGATTGTGAAGGACTAATGACACCAACAAGCACACCATTCTATGGAATAGTACCCGGCAGAGCAGCTATGCCACTCGGACAGATAACCCTACCAGTCACCTTTGGCACACCAGACAAATACCGGACTGAATTCATCAAATTTGAAGTTGCAGACTTTGAATCATGCTACCACGCAATACTTGAGAGACCAGCTTTAACAAAATACATGGCAGTGCCACACTATCCATACCTACTACTCAAGATGCCAACAACAAAGGGCGTATTATCATTGAAAGGAGATCTAAAGAAAGCACATGATTGCGACGTACAAGCAGTACAAATATTCGAAAAATTACAAGACATAAAGGAAGAAAGGAGATTGCAATACTAGCCAATGAAATGAACCCGGATGAGATTCAAATACCAGCTAAGAAGCCAAGCAACTTTGCACCACCAAAAGAAGCCGCTACCAAGACTATTGACTTATTGACTGGTGACCCGGAGAAGACGGCAATCATCAGTGCAAATCTCGATCCCAAATAGGAACTCGCGCTCACCAACTTTCTTCGGGACAACAAAGATATCTTCGCTTGGAAGCCGGCCGACATGCTAGGGGTCCCAAGAAAGTTGGTTGAGCACATAATTGATGTGAACAAAGGGTCCAAACCCGTTAAAGCAGAAGCTACGAAGATTCGCTCCAGACAGAAAAGCAGCAATCAAAAAAGAGATCACCAAGCTCATGGCAGTGGGATTCATCAGAGAAATAATCAACCCGGATTGGCTTGCCAACCCGGTCCTAGTTGAGAAGAAGAATTCAAAAGAATGGCGCATGTGCATTGACTACACAGACCTCAACAAAAATTGCTCAAAAGATCCATATGTTCCACCAAGGATTGATCAAATCATCAACTCAACAGCAGGATCAGCCCTATTATCCTTTCTGGATTGCTACTCAGGGCTATCATCAAATATCCCTTAGAGAAGAAGACCAAAGCAAGACATCGTTCATTACACCTTTTGGAGCATATTGCTACAAATCAATGCCCTTTGGGCTAAAAATGCAGGGGCAACATATCAAAGAGCAATTCAAACTTGTTTGGGGAATCAAGTCAGAAGGAACGCAGAAGCATACATTGACGATGTAGTAATCAAGACAAAAGAACCCGGATCATTGATAGAAGACCTCGAGGAGACTTTCAAGAATCTAAAAGCATGGCAGTGGAAGCTAAACCCCACAAAGTGTGTTTTTGGGGTCCCATCAGGACAACTACTCGGATTTCTAGTCAGCAACCGAGGAATTGAAGCAAGTACAAAGCAGGTTAAAGCCATCATGTATATGAAACCTCCAAAGAAAGTTAAAGACATACAGAAGCTTACAGGATGCATGGCAGCACTCAATAGATCCATCTCCCAACTAGGAGAAAAAGGGCTACCTTTTTTCAAATTATTGAAAAAGACAGGAAATTTTGAATGGACAGAAGAGGTAGAAGAAGCATTCCAAAAGTTAAAAGAATACCTGGCATCATCACCAGTAATGACACCACCAAAAGGCAAAGAGGACATGATGCTATACAGTACAGCAACCAAGAACGTTGTCAGCACAGCAATTGTGGTTGAGAGAGAAGAACCCGGACACACTTACAAAGTGCAGAGACCAGTCTATTACATAAGCGAAGTACTAACAGAATCAAAAGTGAGATACCCACATGTGCAAAAACTACTTTATGCAGTGTTGATATCATCAAGAAAGCTAAGACATTATTTCCATGAACACAAGATTACAGTGGTAACCAATTTTCCACTTCAAGACATTCTACGCAACAAAGATGCAACAGGTCGGATATCAAAATGGGCAGTAGAACTCGGTGCTCTCAACCTAGACTTCAAACCAAGAACAGCAATCAAATCTCAAGCATTATCCGACTTCATTGCTGAATGGACAGAAATCATTCAAAAAGAACCCGAACCAATACTTGATCATTGGAAAATGTATTTTGATGGTTCCCTAAAGTTAGGAGGAGCTGGAGCAGGAGTGCTATTCATATCACCAGAAGGAAGACAGTTAAAGTATGTGCTACAAATACTTTGACAGGCAACTAACAATGAAGCAGAATATGAAGCATTAATACATGGTCTAAGAGTTGTAAGCTCACTTGGGATCAAAAGGCTACTTGTCTATGGTGATTCAGCTGTAGTAATCAATCAAGTCAACAAGGATTGGGATTGTACAAAAGACAATATGGATGCATACTGTGCAGAAGTCAGAAAATTGGAGAAAAATTTCCAAGGGCTCGAAATCCATCATGTACCTAAGGGATTCCAATGTTGCAGCAGATGTGCTAGCCAAACTGGGATCAGATAGAGCAAAAGTACCACGTGGTATATTTGTAGAAGAACTCACAGCCCCATCTATCAAACAACACGGGAACACAGAAAAGGAAAAGGAGACAACAGATCCAATGGAAATAGATCAAGCAGAAGAACCAGACCAATCAAGACAGATCATGGTCATACAAAATGATTGGAGACAAACATACATTGATTTTATCAAAGAGAAGAAACTACCCGATGACAAAGCAGAAGCAACCCGGGTTATACGAAGAGGCAAAAACTACGTTCTGGTGGGAGACAAACTATATAAAAGAGCAGCATCATCTGGAGTACTGCTTAAATGTGTTCCAACAGATAAAGGAAAGAAATCTTGGATGAAATCCACTTAGGATGTTGTGGAAATCATGTAGCCTCTAGGACACTGGTCGACAAGGCATTCAGAACCGGGTTCTATTGGCCAACAGCACTCAGAGATGCAGAAGAACTCGTCAAAACATGCAAGAATTGCCAAATGTTTGCCAGACAATCACATGTGCCCTGCTCATAATTTGATATGCATACCACCAGCTTGGCCGTTCTCATGCTGGGGGCTGGATCAAGTAGGACCACTCAAAAAAGCAAAAGGAGGCTTCGAATACATATTTGTGGCAATCGACAAATTTACAAAGTGGATTGAATATAAACCTTTGGTCAAATACAGTGCAGAAAAGGCAGTGGAATTCATACAAGACATCATGCATAGATTCGGCATGCCCAACAGAATAATCACGGATCTTGGTTCACCATTTACAGCAAGAGAATTTCAATACTGGGCAAAAGATTATGGGATAGAAATTGACTTTGCATCAGTAGCACACCCACGGGCCAATGGACAAGTCGAAAGAGCAAATTGACTCATATTACAAGGCTTAAAACCAAGATTATATGAAGATTTGAAAGATTATGGTGGAAAATGGATCGACGAACTACCAAAAGTAGTATGGGGTCTAAGAACCCTAGATCAGCAGAGCCACCGGCTACTCACCTTTCTTTCTGGTCTACAGATCAGAAGCAGTACTACCAGCCGACTTGATATGGTTATCTCCAAGAATAGAACAATACGAAGAAGGCGAAGCCGAAGAAACAAGGCGGTTATAAATTGATTCAATAGAAGAAATAAGAGACAGTGCAATAATCCAAAATGCAAGATATCAGCAAGGACTACGAAGACATTATGACAAAAGTACTCAGCCCCGATCACTAAAGCCAGGGGACTCAGTATTACGACTAATCCAGAAGAAAGATGGACGACACAAACTACTCAGTCCATGGGAAGGACCCTTCATCGTGAAAAACACAACAGGACCCGGCACATACGAGTTGATGACTCCAGATAAATACCAGTGAAGAATACTTGGCATATCAGCCAACTCAAAAGATTCTACAATTAGTAGAACATATTGTACTCAAGCTTCAAGAGAAATAAAGCAGAAATTCTTCAAGAAGAATGACTTCAAATATATAAGCCCTATCCAACTGGACAGAACCAACCCGTAATCAGGTTGGGGAAAAAGGGGCTTCCCTGTTAACAGCCAACCCAGAAACGGTTGCGCTACACGAGGCAATTTTGTCACTCAACCATATGGAGATGGTTTGACTGACGGCCAACGGCCAAATAGCTTCTTGGGTAAGGAGACCCAAGCTAGCATTTGTCACTCTACCATAAAAAGAGATGGTACGACTGACAGCCCTGTCCAACGGACAGAACCAACCCATAATCAGGTTGGGGAAAAAGGGGCAACCCTGCAGACAGCTCAACCCGGAAACGGTTGTTGCTAAACGAGCGCAATCGCTTACCCCAAGAGCTGGTACGATTGCTTACTTACCCTGCAAACAGCCAACCCGGAAATGGTTGTGCTATACGGGTCCGATCGCTTACCCCAAGAGCTGGTACGATCGTTTACTATGCCCAACAAGCGGCGCTATCTACAAAAACAACTCGGTCGCCTACCCCAAGAGCGGTACGATCGACTACCTCGCACAACAAGCAGGCATCTACAAGTATACAACTCGATCGCCTACACCAAGAGCGGTACGATCGACAACTTCGCCCAATAAGCGGCACAATCAACAAAGAAAACTCGGTCGCCTACCCCAAGAGCGGTACAATCGACTACTTCACCCCAAGAGCGGTACAATCACTCCAACAACTCGGTCGCCTACCCCAAGAGCGGTACAATCGACTACTTTGCCCCAAGAGCGGCACAATCACTCCAACAATTCGGTCACCTACCCCAAGAGCGGAACGATTGACTACTTCGCCCCAACAACGGGACAATCAAGCAACTACTCGGCCGCCTACTCAAAGAGCAGTACGATCGACCATTTCGCCCCAAGAGCAGCACAAAGCAACAACTACAACTCGGGTACCTACCCCAAAAGTGAGAAAATGAGCTATGGCAAAGCACGAAAAAGCCACAAGGAAAGACAGGGCGAGACCTGTCCATATAATTCAAAGACAAATCAGAAGAAAAGAAAGACAGGATGAAACCTGCTCACATCTTAAAAATTCAGAGACAAAGTATATTACAAGGACATCAAAAGAAAGTTGACTTTTCACATCTGTTCAAGAAGACGGAGGAGAAGGAGGAAGTACATTCATTTGATCAAGAATTTGGTCTGATAGACCACTAAGCACTACTTTGGCCTCCTCCCACTGTCTTGAAAAATCAGCCGATACAGAAGCTTCAGTAATCCGCTCAAGAGGGGCATCAGGGGCAACAACCCGGACATATGAAACCACATTGTTGATGCATCGGTGAAAGCCACTCTTTACAAAATCATAAAACTGAGAAGAAAGCACCGGTATTATACCTCCAAGGCCTAGATCCCTGTCTTCTAGCCAACATACTGAAGCAATGATTGGACTGACTGCAGCATAAAGAGCCCGAAATTGATCATGGGCAGCCTTCAACCTCCCCTGCAAGTCTTGTACTGACTTCATTGCCTGAACAATATCATGATCGGCACCAGCTCTCATCAAATTCGCCTGGGCAAATAAATCCTGAGCCTCTTGTAGTTCTAAATCAGCAAGGGTACTTACAGATTTAGCATTATTTTTGGAGGTACGGAGGGTATTGACCATCTCCTCCCTTTCCTTCATCTAGACCTCTTTCTCCCTAACTGAAGAACCAATGTACTCGGCATCTAGAATAAGCCGAGAAGGATCTGAAGAACCAGTGTACTCAAAACCAAAATGCACCCTCTGCATAAGAGGCTGCACCCGACGACTGCAAAAAACTAGCAACTATACAGTTACCAGTTAAGCTCAACTGCTGCAAAACCTTAACTTAGGCGAGTACAGGCTTGAGAGTAGCAGTTTCAGCAGCAGAAAGCTTGTCCTTCCAAATAGGTAAAGCACTCGGAAGTCACAGAAAGATCAGAAGAAAAAAGAAGAGCTAGTTTTGGGACATAAAACCATTTTTCAGCCCAATCTTTAATAGAATCAGAAAGAGTAAGAGAAGGAAAAGTCACCCCTTGACGGGTTTGAATAAGGCAGCAACCAAAGAGGGGAGGATTCTTAGAATTCAGAGAGCCGCATACGAAAGAAGTAGCAGGAAAAGAAGAAGACAAGGTGGAATTCCAAGAAAAACTTCAGAAAAATGTGTGAAAGCAGATAGAAAAAGAACCCCGTTTGGGGTAAGATGATGAACTTGAATCTGATAAGATCTAAGAAACTTCTAACAAGAAGTCAGACGGAGGGATAACAGAGCCCCGCCCGCACAAAAGGAACAAAAAGAACAGACTGATCAGGAGAAGGAGACGGAATCAAATGCTCACCAGGGGAAGAGAAATTAGAAAGAAATTTCTCCTAGATGAGCCCGTGGGCAACCAGCAAGTCTAGCTCCGCCTCCTGCGTCGTCGGCATCGGGAACTGCTTCTGCATCCGCCTCATAGCCATGAATTCGGGATTGTCAATTTACCTAAGAGTTTTCTCCTTGTCAACAAACTCACCCTTGCCCTTGTTCTTCACCATCAATCGAAAGCAAGGGCCAGATGCAGTAGCAGCAGCAGCAAGAGATTTGAGGCGGCCGATGCAATGCTAGGGTTTTCTCAGCAACGAGGATTAAGGAATCTTTCACCGCAAAGGCAAGTGGAGCAACAGTAATAGGGCAGTCATTTTTATAAAGGAAAAAATACACGGTCCACGCGACGGTCCGTTCACACCACAACGGCTATCAATCCGTTCACAAGAAAGTTATTGAGAAAATAATATACTAAAAGTTGGGTACGTTTACACAAGGCAACCGAAACAAAAAGAGCTCGGACACATCTCCAAACAAGTCGGACAACAACTCAGACAATATAATATTTTATTCCTCTGATCAAGAAAATACTGGAATTACAACAAAGTACAAGATCTGATAAATTCAACAAAGAAAGCAAAGGAGACCATTCTAGAGTGGCAGCAAAGAACCCAGTGGAATTAGAGGTTGCAATCCTCCGCACCAAGATTCGATATAACTAGCAGAATAAACAACAACCCAGATACATCATAACTACAGAGGATGAAGCAAATTCTGGGTTATGAACAGGGAGACAACCACGTTCTGGACAAGCACACTGATATAGTTACCTCCAAACCAAGACCAGCAAACGACAAAGACCAAAGGAGTACAAATCAAGAACCTTCTACCGGCTTCTTCTCAACAGAAAAGAACCCGGAGAAGGCTCGGGGGTTGCAAGTACCCACCATAGAAAAGCACATTTTTAATTTTTTGACCCTCCAGCTTTTTGTACCAAAAAACAAGAGGCTCAGGGGCTACACTCAATGAGTGTACTTTTTTCAGCAAAAGTGCACATCAATCAGAAGAAGAATCAAAGAAGACCATCTCAATATTTCACTTCAAGAAGAACTCGGATCAAGTCTACAACAACTCGGCCCTTGAAGCTCAATCATGAAATGCTCGGGGGCTTGTCAATGGGGAACCCTACGGGCCCCCATAGACCGTACTATAGGGAAGTGGGCCTTGGTAACAAGGCCCACAACCCAATCACCAAGAAGAGCACAGAGCAAAACAACGTGCAAGACCAAAACTCCAATTCGGACTATACAAGGAAAGACGCCCGAAGCATAGCTTAGGACTCTAACCTTATATCCGAGTAGAACACAAACAACTCCTCTCAACACCTGGACTATAAAGGGCTAGTGAGAATATCCCTTGTAAACAATGGAACATACCCAATACTCAAAGCAATACAACGCAAACAGGCTAACGTCGAACTGGACGTAAGGTTCTTATTACTCGACCAAGTCGAGGGCCTGAACCAGTATAAATCGTGAGTCTCTTTGCGTAACCGCCGAGTTCTACTATTCGTCGAAGCCCGAGCAACTATCCCGGGTACCCCCATGGCAGGCTATCGGTGGTAAAACATCGACAGCGCCACCATTTACTTGCTCTCTCCCTTTCCACACAAAGGCTCTCCTTATTTTGTCAATGGCTCGTAAAAACCATTTGGGCACCTTAATCGCTATCAAGACATAAATAGGAATAGCAGAAAGGACGAAGCGGACCCAAGTAACTCTCCCAGCCATGTTCATGAGAGCGGCATTCCAACTAGGGAGTTTGTCACTAATCTTCTCAATCCATTTGAGTAGCTTTGCCTTTCCTATTTTTCTGGTTGAGATCGGTAGACCCAAATAAGTGCAAGGGAAGTCTGCTGGCACCCATGGAAGAGTAGATGTCACAAGCTCCATGTGTGCCGGCTCACATCGAATAGGTATAACACAACTTTTTGCAAATTTGTCTGAAGACCAGATGCCTCCCCAAACTTGTCTAGGATGCTCACAATGAGGTTCATCTCTGCCTCTTGTGGCCGAATGAATAGGACAACATCGTCAGCATAAAGAGATATGCGTTGACTCGAATTTCCTCTACACAGTGGCTGTAGCAACCCGAAATCTCCTACATTGGTGAATAAACTATTGAGCACATCCATTACGAGGATGAACAACATCGGGGAGAGGGGGTCTCCTTGTCGGAGACCTCGCTGGTGTCTGATTTCTGGACTTGATTCACCATTAAGAAGCACCCGGGTGGAGGCCGTGGAAAGCAAGTTAGCTACTAGGTTACACCAAACTTGACCAAAACCCAAATGAGTGAGGACTTCCAACAAAAAGGACCAACATACTGTTGGCCCACAGGATCACCGACTCAGGTGAGTGAACCACTCACCGGTCTTACCGAGCACCCGCTAGTGTTGCCGAGCACCCACTAGCCGTGCCGATCATGAACAAGCGTTGTCCGTCCCCACACACTATGGCTGGAGCTAGAAGAAGGGAGAACAGAGCATGCACACATAGTACAAGACACCAGCATTGGTCAAAGCCCTGTCTGAGAGATGGCAAATCTAAACTCTATTTACTGAGTTGCCGTGTATGTCTATTTATACAACTCTATACATTTAGTCCTAGTATAGCGCGCATGCTACAACAGTAACTAGATAACACAGCAGCGCTAACTCTGCGCCGGCCTCTACATGTGGCTACAGAGCTGCAAGTGAGCCATGCGGCGCCTGCACCTGCAGCGCTACAGTATTATAGTGTTTACACTAGAATTTGGAAGAAGAGTTACAGGGGTTCGAAAGCTCCCAAAATCATGTCATCATCAAGGAATCAGCTGCGTGGAGATCGAAACTAGTTGATTCGGATACACTAGAGTCGACTTTCTTCAGATAGCGCCAGCAGATGACGATAGAGGCTATGATCGGCGCTGGGACGAGACATACTGGACTCTACAAAAAGAAAAAGATTAGAGTCCAAGTTATCTTAAATTAGAAATATTTTTATTATACCAAAGATTGTATTGAGTCATACTCGAGTAAGGTTCATGTTTAGACTCCGGGTATAAATATCAAACCCCAGCTATTGTAAAGACAACAATCAATCAAATACAAAGTCAATTACTTTTTTCCGCTCCGGCCACCCCTTAGGAGTAGGAGTAGAGTAGATCCCGGCGAGTTCTTCAGCGAGTACGGCTGCATCGATTCGGTCGACCTCCACTGCTTGTCTGTAAGTACCGTCATGGTTTATACCTCTGTTCATATGGCTGCATCGATCCGGTCAACCCCCACTGCGACTCTAGTATAGGCTAGTTATCGATTCTTATCTAATTCAAGTATAGCCTGTGTGATTCTGCCTCACACCCCACTATTTGAATTAGATCAAGGTCAAGTTATCGGCTCTACCTTAGTATGGCAGTCTTTGGTAGATTCATTAAGTTACCGATATTGCTTATTGCTTTCATTGTTTATCTAATTACACCAATATCACTCTGCCTGATAAAGATTGATCTGGATCAGCCTTATATCTTGTTCAACTCATCGTTTGCTAATCTAAAACTGATCTAATCTACATCTTAAGCGATGAGTTATATTTTTTATCGGCTGTTTTGCGTCAATCTTAATTGTGCATAGTGTGCGGTTAAGGCATGTCTGATTTTGAGTAGATCTATTAGTTGATGAAAATTGTTTCATGGCCCGTCATCATGGCCTATGGGATTCTACCTCTCACCCCACTGTTGGCACCGTGGAGTGGGGATCGTTAGTTAGTAGACCTGTTCCTGAGAAGGCATGACTTTAACTGTGCGCTATGCCTGAATCAGCAGTTTAGCTGATATCAAATGCTTTCACGAACCGTTCACATTATGAGATCACTGAAGTAGAGATAAGTTGAAAGATGCATTAGCCCCATGATCTTGTTATGGTATTACGGCCTGCATGATTCTGTCTCATGCCCCACTGATATTAGTAATAAGTTAGGGTCGTCGAGTCTATTGTTGTTTCTACGGCCTGCATTATTCTGCCTCATGCCCCACTGGTCATGGCGATAGATGATATCTAACATGTTCATTAGATTTACCTTTATTAAATGGTTAAGAGGTGTTGAGTTGTTTCTTTAAATAAAAGGAGTTCGGTTACTTGTAATCATTGGCTCAGTATAAACCAATCATCATTGATATCTTATTGCCATTGATTAATATTTGCTTAAATAACATTTATCCTAAATGATAACCGATCCTTCTTATACAACCCCATGAGCTTTAATCGATTCACTCTTGTGAACATGCTGGGATCGGCTATTTAGTCGATTTCCTCTCATATCGGCTCTCAGAGTCGCACATTCAGGACAGTCTGGCAACACCGGCATGTTCCACCCTTAATTACTGATAAGCTTTCTCTCCTTGTCAATTGTAGGGTAAAATTGACTGGCACGTCTCGGGAGGATTGTGCAGGATCGACCACCCTTGCACTGAAGCCAGGCGGATCTGCTCCATCGAGTGGACCCTTCTGGCTTGTTGCGTGTGTCCTCGGCACGGAGGTGAAAATTCTATGTCGACACATGTTTCTGACACGCCCGGTGGGACACCATAATCATTATGACGGCTCACAACGACGACAACATCCTTATGGTACATTATGAAGACCTACCTGATGAGGATAAGGATACCATTGGCAAGGCTACAGAAGAATTTCAGAATAAGTGTTTGTTGTCCTACACCAAAACACGTGACAGCATAATTATTCAGAAATTTCCACTACCAAGAGTTCTACTACATGGGCAGACAGATACAGTCGAAGCTGAAGACAAGCGTTTCTTTACGGAAGCCATAGACAAATCTGTTCATGATGCCATATCAAGCCGCAATGAAGCTTTCATTGACGCATTTCACAACGCCATGAAAGAGGCGATTCATGGGATTCCAGTTGGTCAGGTTGGATCGACTTGTTACAACATTCTAGATCCGTCGACTCAAGGGACTAATCAAGTCGGTACCAGCCATCAAAAAGTAGTACCAACTGGTAATGGTGATGTCCAGACACTTCAAGGTTCATCTGAACAAACTCTAGGTACTGCTACGAATCAGGTACAGTACAATCCTGGACCATCAATACAACATGTACAATAGCCGACGGAGCAAAGTCAGAACCAGATGATCAATTTTGGCACATCAGGCCACATACCGTCGTCGGCTCAAAAAATAGCACCATCAATTCAAAAGATCCATATAGATATAGATACTTATGTCTATAATCAGGGACTTCAAGCAGCAAGCCAGCAAAGGACCCAACAGATTGAGATTCCACAAGGCTATCACTATGACATGGATTATAACACCCTCCATATGATGCCAAATCCAGGATACCAAGGCACGCGAGATTTCAATCCACAGATGGGTCAGCAAGTACCAAGAAATCCAAATTTGCAAGCTGATGAGTTGCTGCTAAAGGTGACCGAGATGATGAAGAATCAGTTCGGTCTGAAGCCGAAAGGGCTGACCTTTTCATACAAACATCCATATCCAGAATGGTATGATTTGATCGTTCTTCCTATAAATTACAAGCACAGTACAAGCATAGTACATCCATATCCATATCCCAGAGTTCACCAAGTTCACTGGTCAAGACAGTACAAGCACAATAGAACATGTCAGTCGGTATCTTATACAATTGGATGAAGAATCAGTTGAGGATGCCCAACGGGTTCGTTTCTTCTCCTTATCCCTGTCAATGCCAGCCTTCACTTGGTTCTCGTCACTACCAGTCAATTCCATTGCCAATTGGGCTGACCTGGAGAAGAAGTTTCATACATATTTTTACACTGGAACTGGAGAAAAGAAGATCACCGATCTGACAACCATGAGACAGAGGACTAATGAATCGGGCACTGAGTTTCTTCAGAGAGTCCGAGAGACTACGAATTTGTGCTTCTCATTGAGTTTGGCCGAGGATCAGCTAGCTGCTTTACCTGTCCAAGGAATGCTGCTAATGTGGAAAGAACAGTTGTTAGGACAAGAATTTAACAACTTGGGTCAATTGGCTCAACGAGTAGCAGCGCTCAATAGCCAATTCCAGAGTATGCGCAGAGACACCCGATTCCAGAAGAGTACTACCGTAGCCGAAGCTTATGATCCATACTCAGCAGATGACGGCTATGAAGATGAAGAAGAGAAGGTTGCTGCAGCTGATTAGAATTGGGGCAAGAAGACAGTAATGGTGTCAAATCCTTGGGGAAGAAGAGTCGAGAAGAGCTATGACTTTGATGTCACAAAATCGAACAAGCTCTTTGACTTTTTACTTGAGAAGGGCCAGATCAAATTGCCGGACAATCATGTTATGTTGCACCCTGAACAGTTGAAGAATAAGAAGTTCTGCAAGTTCCATAATGCTACTTCTCATTCCACTAATGAGTGTAGAATTTTTCGGCAGCATACATAGAGGGCTATTCAGCAAGGGAGGCTCAAGTTCGATATGCCTCAGAAGATAAAGTTGATGATAATCTTTTCCTAGGAGATCAAAATATGGTTGATGTTGGGATATTCAAAGGAAAAACTAAGGTCCTAACATCGGCCAAATCAAGAAAAGATGGAACAGTCGATCCCAAGATGCAGATATCGACTGATGAATACAGAGAGGTTAAAAAACGTCATGATCAGCAGAAGAGCCGATACGAGCAGAGGGAAATGTCAAAGGATGGAGCGACGAGGCCGCGAGTCACATCTCGGATCCTGTTGAATAAGTGGCGGCGGTAGAAGGAAAAAGATCATCAGCAATGGTTAGAGGATCAAAAATACCAACGTCACCTGGAAGAAGAAAGGTATGAAAGGAAGCAAGCTGAATCGCACTGGAATTGTCCTTTCTTTAGATACTGCTGGAACGAAGGTTTAAAATTGCCTATCAGACATGACTGTGCAGAATGCAGTAATCAATATTGGGAGTTTAGGCAATCTCAAATCAACCACCGGTTTATCCATGCCCAGAATGCATATCATCATAATAACATGGATCGGCGCTTAAAAATAAAAGTATTCATGATCGGCTGGGAAAGAGAGTTGTTGACCAAGACTGGGCTGATCATAAAAAGGAAACAATCAGAGGGAACATGTTTGGTAGGAAGGCCAATGGTGTCCCGGAGGTTTAACAAGGAGCTAGAAGAGAAAAATGCAACGCCTAAGGAATAAGGAGTTGGAACAGACTCAAACATCCAGTAAAACTCAAGTATGGCATGCCAAGCAAATAGCCGATAGAAAGCAATCATCGGTTAATATTCGAATGGTTTTTCTGTTGCCATCAGAGTTCAGAGTCAATGGTGAAAGCCCATAGCTGATCCAAGCAGTCGGCTTTGAAAGTTTGTTTTAATGGATAATCCAATAGATGGTACAGATGGTAAACTAGGACACAGCTTCACGTTGGCTGGTGAATTGGAAGAAGTGGATATTGGCTCTGGAGACAGACCTAGGCCGACGTATGTAAGTGTTAAATTGAATCCGAAGTATAAGCAGGAATTAATTAATTTATTAAAAGAGTTTAAAGAATGCTTTGCTTGGGAATACTACGAAATGCCTAGTTTAGACCGAACAATTGTTGAGCATCGGTTGCCAATCAAACCTGGATATCGGCCATTCAAGCAAGCTCCAAGGAGATTCAATCCGAACGTGCTTAATGATATTAAAAAAGAGACTGAAAGGCTACTAGAGGCGAAGTTCATCCGACCATGCCGATACGCAGAGTGGATATCGAATGTTGTCCCTGTATACAAGAAGAATGGAAAATTAAGAGTTTGCATTGATTTCAGGGATCTGAACAAAGCCACACCCATGGATGGTTATCCAATGCTGATAGCCAATATGTTAGTAGATGCAGCAGCCAGGCACAAGGTTATTAGCTTCATGGACGGCAATGCAGGGTACAACCAAATTTTCATGGCTGAAGAGGACATAGCGAAGACTGCTTTTAGGTGCCCCGGCGCAATCGGCTTGTTCGAATGGGTTGTGATGACCTTCGGTCTGAAGAATGCTGGTGCCACTTATCAAAGGGCAATGAATTATATTTTTCATAAGTTGATCGGTAGGATTATTGAAATCTACATTAATGATGTGATGATAAAATCAAAAGGATACAAAGAGCATCTAGCTGATTTGCGGGAGACTCTGGAATGCACGAGAACACATGGTCTGAAGATGAATCCTAATAAATGTGCCTTTGGGGTATCAGCTGGGCAATTCTTGGGTTTTATGGTCCATGAGAGAGGGATTGAGGTCGGTCAGAAGAGCATGATAGCAATTGACGATGCGGTGCCCCCGACTACTGAGACAGAGTTGCAATCTTTGCTTGGCAAGATTAATTTCATCAGAAGTTTTATTTCAAATTTGTCGGAAAGGGTTCTTCCGTTTTCTCCCTTGTTGAAATTAAAGAACGATGAAGAATTCAGATGGGGTGACATACAACAGAAGGCGTTTGAAGAGATAAAAGAGTATATGAAGCGCCCACTCGTGCTAGTTCCTCCACAGCAGGGTAAGCCTTACAAGTTGTACATATCGGCCGATGACAAAACAATTGGATCGGTCCTAATGTAAGAGTTTGAAGGAAAGGAGCGAGTTGTTTTCTATCTAAGCAGGAAACTTCTAGATCTAGAAACAAGATATTCTCCCACCAAAAAGTTATGCTTGTGCTTATATTTCTCTTGCACCAAGTTGAGGCATTACTTATTGTCGGCCGAATGTACGGTTGTTTCCAAGGCTGATGTAATTAAGCACATGTTATCACTGCTAATACTAAATGGGTGAGTGGGAAAATGGATTCTCGCGTTATCAGAGTTTGACTTGAGGTACGAATCGGCTAAAGCAGTTAAAGGGCAGGTAATAGCCAATTTTGTCACCCAGCATCGTAAACCAAGCATGAATTATGTAGAGCCGGTACCTTGGATGTTATTCTTCGATGGATCATCTTGCAAGCAAGGTGGTGGCATTGGTATTGTTATTATTTCGCCTCGGGGGGCAAATTTTGAGTTTGCCTTTTCAACCGAGCCAATGGTTACCAACAATCAGGTAGAATATGAGGTTGTTCTAAGAGGGATTCAACTTCTTCATGAGGTAAAGGCCAAAGCAATTGAAATATTTGGAGACTCACTATTAATTATTAATCAGTTGATCGGCCTATACAAGTGCAAGGAAGACACTTTGAGGAGATATTATGACAAGTGTCAGAGGTTGCTCAAAGAGTTTCCTCATGTCTCATTTCAGCACATTCTGAGGGCACAAAATCAAGAAGCTAACCGTTTGGCTCAAAGTGCATCAGGTTATCGAGTAATTCAAGAAATCTTGAGCAATGAAACCTTGGATAATGACTGGAGAGTTGAGATAGTAGACTACCTTAGAGATCCGTCACGAAAAGTTACCAGAAAGCTAAGGTATAAATCGACTAAATACGTTTTGCTGGATGATCAGCTGTATTACAAAACGATCGACGGAGCCTTACTCAAATGCCTGAATCAAGAAGAGGCTAAGGTGTTGATGGGCGAAGTGCATGAAGGGACATGTGGAGCTCATCAATCGGCTTATAAGATGAAATGGATTATCCGCAGAACTGGATATTTCTGGCCAACAATATTAGAAGATTGTTTTGAATATTACAAGAAATGCCAAGACTATCAACGTTTTGGTAATATTCAGAAATCGCCTGCATCGGCCATGAACCCAATAATCAAGCCATGGCCGTTTCGGGGCTGGAGAATTGATTTAATTGGCCAGATCTTTCCACCCTCGAGCAAGGGACATAAGTTCATATTGGTAGCAATAGATTACTTCACCAAGTGGGTTGAAATAGTCCCCTTGAAAGCAGTAACTTCAAAAAACATGGTTGATTTTGTCAAGGAGCATATTGTGTATCGTTTTGGGATTCCTCAAACCATCACATTAGAAGAATTTAGAGATTTTGCTGCCAGTATGGGGATTAAGCTGCTAAATTCATCTCCTTACTATGCTCAGGCTAATGGTCAGGCAGAGGCGTCCAATCAGATTATGATTAAGCTCATCAAGAAGAAAATTAAGGAACAGCCCAGGAAGTGGCATTCAACGCTTAATGAGGCACTATGGGCATACAGGATGGCCTGTCATGGATCAATTAAAACATCACCTTATGAGGTTGTGTATGGCCATAACGCAGTCCTTCCTTGAGAAATGCAGACCGGATCGAGGCGTGTTATATTACAAAATGATTTGATAGCCGAAGTCTACAAAGATCTTATGATGGACGACTTAGAAGACTTAAGTTGCCTTCGGCTGCGTGCTCTAGAAAATATTGAAGCCAATAAATTGAGGGTCGCAAAATATTACAATAAAAGGGTCAAGAATAAGCAATTTTTTAAAGGAGATTTGGTGTGAAAAGTGAAATTGTCGATCGGGTCAAAGGACAGTAAGTTCGGCAAATGGTCACCCAATTGAGAAGGGCCTTATCGGATCAAACGTTGTGTGCCCGGTAATGCTTATATTTTGGAGACACTAGGAGGAGAAGAGTTCAACCGAGCAATCAATGAAAAATATCTAAAGAAATATTATCCTAGCGTTTGGATTAACACTTAAGTAGCTAATTTGTTCGGTCAACAACTCTAATAGCTCATATCAGAAAGGTATCGCCTCTAGTACAAAAAATGAACCCAAATGAATTATCTATAGGGGGAAAGCAAACATGGATGAAGTGATACGTATAATATGAAATAAGAGACAAATGAATTGTTTGCTAAAAATCACCTATTACAAGCTACGGTCGGAAAACAATTTTCTCACTACATCATCGGCCAAAGTATTGAAAGCTACAGAGTTGGCGGCACTAAAGAATTCCTCAATCAAACGCTCATGATCCTCGGGAGGCACTGCATCTGGAAAACCATGAGGAAGGAGCCGAAGATTGTGACTTGAGCGGGCTTGTGCAGTAGCCAACGATGTGGCAGCACCATGACGAACGCCATAGAGAGCAACCTCCCTGACGTGGTTTGGGATGTCATGCAAGCGGATTACCGAAACGGCGCCCCTGGCATTGACAAATCCCGCCGTGTGGTCTGTGGCTGATCGAAGGCTTTCCAACTAGGCAGTTAGATCTGAAAAAATTCAAAGGAAGGATTGATCAGAAGGTCTCGGAGGCAAAATTAAGGAAAAGCGAAAGAAATTGCGGTGGCCCTCTTACCTGTGATTCTGACTTTAGCCCTGGCCAACCGTTCCCTCAGATCGGCCTCGGAGGACGATCAGATTTGAATCATGGCCAGAGCCGACTCCATGAGGGAAAGACAGTTGGTTAAACTTTGATCAGTCTGATCAATGGAAGCGATTATATCATCATTATCAATCTGCCTCCTCGGACAACTAGGAAGCTGGCGACGAGTCAGTGTTAAAGACGATATTGAAGGTTGAACCAAGTCGACCCTGTGCTCCGGGGCGGTGGAGACATCCCGAGTAGCGCCTTCTCGGCGATGAAGATGCTGGCGCGATGATGCGGACCCATTAAGAACTTCCTCAGCAAGCCTCTTGATATTCTCCATGATCTCAAACCTACAGAAAAGCAGGGACTATGCTAAAGACGCAGGAGGTTTGAGACGAGATGGGTAGTTTTCTGAGCCCCAGCCGTGGCCCGCATATATAGCCCGAGGAGGCGAGGAGGTAGATTTCGCCGAGGGTATGAAAACTGAAAATAGATACGGAAATGGATCGACACTCTAGAATTTCAGGGGACAGATAACAAAGAGACAACATATTCGGACTTATTGCTTCCCCAGATTATGAAACGTCGTGGGATGGATGCGAAGAATTTACATTTAATCAGAAATCAACCCACCAAGACTTCTTTGGATTGAAGGAAGTCCAGGCCCCCACAAGGCCGAAGGTCATCAGGAACTAGGTTACATCGGCCGGATAATGGAATTCTACCAGGAGAAGGGGAAAGGCCGCCCGCTTGGCAGATCAGAAACTATGGGAAAGAAGCCTGTGGCTCTCCCAGTGAGCGTTTGATGAAGCAAATAAGGGGAAAGTGTCCACATATTTTAGCCCTTGCAAACACTAGAACAGCTTTGCGAGCATGGAGAGAAGACTCAGGTGGTATCACAAGACTTCTTCTAGCCGCAATAGCTGATCCTCTTGCTCGACAAGGCGCTAGAATGAGCGACACAATCGCCCTATACACAAAAATTCTTCTAGCCACTCAAAACCTTCATAGCAAAAGATGGACCATGGAGGGTCCGGCAAAGTTAGAGCTCGAGAGGGCAGGTAGAAGAGAAACATAGCTGAATCGTTAAGCTACTCTCACCGGGGCGGATAGGCATTTTATAGCCGGCCTGGGAGGATGAATCCAAGTGCTCTCACATTCCAAATTAACACTTTTGAAGGATCCATTAAACAACAATAAATCGGACAAGACCAAAAACACACACAGCTCAAGAAGCACTCCTAGCTAACAGCCACACGGAGGTCTTCCTCTGAAGGAACTTCCTTGCCAATTAGCTTAGCAAGAGCCACCACATGTCCTCTGTTCAGCGGCTTGCTGAAAAAGTCTGTATATTTCTGCAGCTCATCATCAGAGAAGCCCAGATTTAGACACACCAACGTGGCAGCATTGCGGTCAGTTTCTGGAGGAAGCTTGGCAATGCGGCGGCTTCGGCATGGTGCATGAGTAGTGACCGCAGTCCGCCGTTGGCGCTTTTGGGGCTTGGGAGTGGGGAGGATCACCTCGAGCTTTTTTGAAATATTCTTTAGGAATGCGCCCGTTGGTGGATCAGGTTTCGTAGGAAGAACATCATGAGTGTCCCGAATCCTGGGGCGCCGGGAGTACACTGACCCATCATAGCGCGCCATTGACACAGCACCAGTGTTGCTTGCTGGCTCGACTGGGAGCACATCTTCTGTCGGGAGCCAAACAATTGGCGACGAATGGGAATTCCCCGGGATGTTGAACACAGAGGCAACCGAGGTGAGCCCTGGAGGATCTTCTGCAGGTTGTATGAACAAGGCTGCATCAGACCAATCCAGCGACTTAGAAGCAATTGGCGAAGCGGAGTCTTGTGTGGCAGGGACCTCTCCGTCTTGGACCGGTGGGGAAGCGGATATGGAGGCCAACCCGACTGAAGGTAAAGGAGAGACCTGCTCTTCATTGGAAGTCAACACGACTGAACGTAAAGGAGAGAGTTGTTCTTCATTGGTAGCCAACACGACTAAAGGTAAAGGTGAACCATGCTCCACAATGACGCAAGCTGGAGATGCAACCACATTAAAACTCATCAACGTGGGGGAGAACATGGAAGGGGTGACATCCGAGGCAGCCTCATAATCTACGGTTGGGGAAACCGGGGAGGCCGAGACCTTCGGTCTCAGAGACCAATGACATTCTACCGGTTTCCCGAGCATCGGACATAGAATGAGCAGCCGACGGTGAAAACCCTTTTACCGCCGACTCGGCGGACGACACGGCGGCGAAGGGTGAAATTGTGTTCACCACCGGATCATACGCCGGACCGGCAGCAAAACCGGCAATCACCGCCGGTTATTCGGCTAGGAGGGGGTCCCGCAGGTACGAGCCGGCGGTGATACGTATCACCACTGGTTATCTCAAAACCGTTGGTGAAGGTCCCGGTGGTGAATAGACTTTCTGTAGTAGTGAGGCAGGTCCATATCATTGGCCTACCAGAGTCTGTAGGCCCTAGGGTACTCGTCGAGGTTTAGGATCCACCCATAATGCAATCAAAAAGCTAGGCATGCATGTCCTTAGACTGTCTCCAACAAGTGATCCATAAAGGACACCCAAACGTAAAATGGGTCTTCGACAGTACTGTATCGGCCTCCAACAGAGTACGTATATAGAAGACCCATTTTTGGTGTCCGGAGAGACAACCTAAATTTGAGTATCCTCTCTCCTGGAGACCCATTTGTAAAAATGGTTCTCTTTTAGGTCTTGTTGTTGGAGAAGACCAAAAATATGTATTGAAACATTTGCCTGTAGCATTATCCAAACGTGATATGTGTCTTATATTTTGGGTACCATTGTTGGAGATAGTATGAGTGTAGTATAATGCATAAGAGAGGTAGATTACATTTATATCAAGGAAATCAGATTGCATAAAGCTAGTCCGTTGGAGAGACAACCGATTCTATTGTTGTGATGAGCCGAGTTGGAGAGACCGTCGGGTAGAACCATTGACATGAGTTCACGGTCTTTCCCCGATGTTGGTGGTGCAAAATGGGTCAAACAGGGACAATGAAGCAGGGTGGGAGACAAACAATGTCGGTGTGGTTGCCTCTCGGAAGGACGAGGCATGTAGCTTGTATTTGTTTTTGTTCATCTCTTTTCCTTCTAATATAAATTCAGCAAATCTCTAGCCGACCTTTTAGAAAAAAGAAAAAAAAAACTCCTATAGAGTTATTACACCCTTACAAAAGCAAATTTTTGTCAGAAGGTTTACTCAATTTGAGAAAGGTCGAAGTTAAGTACTGTACTCTCCCTAGATAATTTTTTTTTGTGGATTTGTATTGCTCAGTTCTTATAAAACAAAGAAGTCTAGCTCTAGTCCCCCTCTTATTCTTTTTAATATAATGGTACACAGCTCTTGAGAATATTTGCACAACAGAGACAAAAGAAAATCTTAGTCTAATTGCATATGTCCTAAACTGGTTATTTGCAGGCAGAAACCTATTCTTGTTTCACTATGAAACAGAGGCGATCCTGCCGATTAATTAAAAGGGTTCATCTATTTCTCAGGCTCCAGTGATTGAAATTTCAAATTCTTCAATCAACCATCTCATCATCCCTTATGAGCTTTGTCAGCTATTCTAATCCATTTCATAAGTATACTAAAAAAACAAGCAATCCCACCATATTTCCAAAGGCATCAAACCACAATCACCTCCAACCCATTTTCCCTCTGTACACTGGTGCTCTCATGAGGCCAATATATAGCATATCTGAAATTAGAAAACTTCACAACAAGAAAGTTACAATAGCTCCACTATCAAGTCTAGTCCAACTGTCACACTCTTAATCTCGGTAGAGTCTATTGTAGAGTCAAGATAACTTATCACTCCGCATCTGTCGTTTACCTTGCTTTCTTCACAGTAATTTTCTTTCCTTAATTAAGAAATGTGCCAGAAGATGGTAAACGTGCAACCAATGAAAGAAATTTCTCATACACGAGGTGTATTCAGAAATCAAAAGCAGACTAGCTTCAAAAGCCCACCCAGATTCTCTGACTTGACAAGGTGCTCACATTTACGGTTGAATATTCTGTTAGTGGTTGGTGAACTGGTGTTTATAAGGCAAACTAGCTAGTTTCATCCCTAACTCTGAAGTGGACGTACCTACACACCAAACTGCCAACCACATTTATGTGTTTCTTCGAGTAATTGTTTCAATAGTATTTTTGTGGATACCATTCTTTTAGTTTTATATATGCTTGTAATAAACGAACATGCCACAAAAATAAATGTATCCACAATGATGATTTAGAAAAATACAATAAGTGATGGCATTAATTTATCAGAACTCAGAATATTAAGAAACCCATATTATTGGTCCTCGTCCTCCCCACGCAGCAAAGAGATCAGCAACAAGATGGGTTCTACTACAAACCGAAACTTCGAATTTGAGGTGTCGCAGTATATGTAGAGAGAGAGAAAATAATGCAGAACAAAACAAGCAGGCAAGATCGACTTCTCTTACCAGCAAAAACGAAGATCTTGCAGCACTCCACGCCTGTGGCGACCAATGAGCCAGGAATGCAGAAGACCAGGAGGCCTCAACGGGTAGAAGGAGAGAGGTTGCAATGGAAGGAGGCCTGGATCTAAACAGGCTGGCGTGTTCAGCGCGGATGGAGATGAAGAAGAGGCCACGAGACAACGAATATGCTCGTACCCGGGCTCGGGCTGTGCGTGCAAGCGGCGAACCGAGCGCAATCTGAGGAGTTCTAGAGATGGATGAACAGGGGAGTTCGGGAAGGTGGGGGCGGGGATGTCCTAAACGGGGCGCGACTAGGACCGGGTATTAACCAGTTATTTGCTACTACAAATTTAGAAAAGTCGACAGATTTAATATCAGCATGGTCTTCTCTCTGAAAAAAAACCATCAATAAAATTAATATTTAAGTACCATAATAATTATAAAATTAAAATTCATATGAAACAGCTAAAAATAAGGATTATATATCAATAGAATAGGTGTATATTTCTATGTCAGTATCATCATCTTCTGAATTTATGGTTGTGTGCTGATAGGCCTCAGCCCGTTTCAGCTCATGAGCAGCTCGCGAGCTGACTCGTTAAAATAGCGAGCTAGACTTCCAGCTCAACTCGTGAAAAAGGTTAAAACGAGCCGAGCTGAACCGACCACAAGTCAAACGAGTTGATGAGCCACGAGTATTTTGTGAGACATATCAGCAACCTCAATTATGGTTGGTGTAGTATATATTACTCCCTTCGTTCCTTAATATAAGTCATATAGATTTTTAAAGAAAATTCCAAAATATAGGTACGTATCAGCCATATAGGAAGAGTCATGCAAATAATTTCACAAAAATATAATCCATAAAAGTCCACAAGATCCCATGTTAGTTAGTAGTAGTAAATGCTTGCTAGGAACCAAAAGGACACCACGCACCTTCCATCGTGGCCTTGTTTAGTTCCTCTTCTAGAGTTTAGTCACTATCTCATCGGATGTTTGTCACATATACGGAGTATTAAATATAGACTAAAAATAACTAATTGCAGCATATTGTGACTAATTTACGAGACGGGATTTTTTATGCCTAATAAGTCCATGATTTAACAATGCCGTACGCCCTTCGCATCGGGTCGTATCTAGGACGGTGGTCACCGTATCTGTTGTCACCACCTTGAGGTCTAGTCTTATCTGCGGCGTGGCGCAGGGATGGCGCCCTGCTTCCGAGAGGGCTTGTCCCTTCGGTCCTAGCGGACTGAGCAGGCGTGTCTGTCCTTGTCTGGACAGTTGTACCTGGTGAGGCCCGACCCCTCCTTGCCCCTTCCAGGGGTCGGGACGAGAGAGGGAGGTCGGTGCGGCGCACGGCGAAGGGAGGAGGGAGAGGTCGTAGCCGACTCCCTGTCGTAGCATTTGGCCTATGTCTACACAACTTTGTTGGGCCATAGTCGTTCGGGCTTATATCTGCTTTGTGCATCGTGGGCCGCCTGAGTGGCTATCTAATCGGTGTCTTGAGATACCCGGGGTATCATAACCCCGACAGTAGCCCCAGCGCATCTTTGTGATCACGAAGTGATCGTGAAGGCGCTAGTTTCTAAATGCATCAAGTATGGGTTCGAAGTCATGGCTGGTCTGAGCTTGGGGCTCGACCCCTTGCGGGCCGGTGCGTTCATTGTGGTATGTGGCTGTTCTGCCTGGCTTGGCCGTGTCAGTAGTCGAAGCTGTACTGGCTCTGCCTTTAGGAAGACCTCGATTTCCCTGGCCTTACGCGGGCATCTTACAATGGTTGTGACCTCCCGTAGTTTGCCACACGGCGCAGGGTCCTAGGCCGCGCAGTCCACCCTTGGCCCTTTAAATAGAGGCCTTTCTTCCATCTGATCTACTTGCGGCCACTCTTTTGAACTTTAATCAGTCTCCTTGGAGGGCCAAGTTTGAGAGAGAGTTTCTAGGAGGATAGTGAGATTTTAGGCATGCGACCCGCTAGGGGTCATTTGCGTAGCCCGGAGGCCGACGTTGCTCCTTCCAACAACTGGTGCTAGAAGGAGATTTGCGAGCGGAGAGAGGATAGGATGTCCTGGCTACCGCGTAGAGGGTCGTGCAACCTTTGTGACAAGGCTGCACTTTGGCTACCCTTTTGCTCCTTCTTGACACCAAGGGTGGTCGCCAAGGTGCTTGTCAGAGCAAGGCAGTTCTGCTGCTTTCTTCCTCCCCGCACTCTGTGCCTTGGGGGTTGCGACGTTGTAGGAAGGCTTACGAATCATTTTTTGCTTCATCTCGCTTGTTCCTGTAGCGTGCACCCCGGAGGCTTTTCAGTGATACCACCACTAGGATGGTATTGGGTTTTTATTCCGTTTGTGCGCATCGACCACACTTGCTTTGTAATCATGAAGCATGTATAAAAACTCAAGGAATTCTCCTTTCATAGTTTTGTGGCCTCTCGTGAGGTCGTGGTGAGCCCCCGGGCCGTTTGGTCGGGTTTGGGTTTGTTAGTCCAAAGTCAAGGTCTCTTGAGTGGGTCATCGACCTCTCGTTACACGTGGTGATGAGGTCATCTGGTGACCTTGGGCCTTTCTGCTATAGTGCCTTGGCCGTGGTTGGTCAGGTACTCAACTTTTCATTCCTTGTACGCTGATCGATCTTTCGCAGTCTCTTTGTGATCATGACATATGAATAAAAGCTTAAGGAGATCTCGTTTTGGAGTTTTGTGACCTCTTGTGAGGTTTCATTGAGTCCCCGAACTGCTTGGTTGAGATTGGGCTCATTGGCTCTAGGTCATTGGTTTCGAGCGGGTCATCGACCTCTTGCCGCGCGGGGCAGCGAGGCCATCTTGCGACCTTAGGCCTTTCCACTCGAGCGCTTCTGACTTGGCTCACGCCCTAGCTCGCGTTGGTCGTGGTTTGCTGACCTTTGGCGGATCATGATCGTGTTTTTAGGTTTGTCCGGGAGGCCCTCTCTTAGCCGAGGATCGACATTTTTGGGCCTGGGTAGCTTTGACCACACGTGGCTAGGTTGCTATCGTGTTTGCAAGACCTAGCATTGCTTTGTGAGTCTACACCATCGATCTCTCCCGGAGGGGTCGTGACCTCTTATGGTTTGTGAGATCCTAGAGCTGGCCCTAGGTCACGGACCCGGGACACTAGGAGGAGCTGGCCATGGCTTGGACTCAACCTCTAGCGAGGTCGCGGGGGCCTATCTCCATTTTTTCCTTATGTCCTTGGTGACCTGAGAGGTCGTGTTGCCTTATACAGGCAAGTTTGGTTTCGCCCCACGTGGGGAGAGGCTTGTCCACCGTAACCATGTGGTCAGAGCGGTGTGCCTCGTTGGGGTCGATGGGTAATTCGAGTGGGACCTGATGTCCTCCATAATCAACATGAAGTTTGGTTGTGCCTCATCATGAGACGTCCCAAATACCATTGGCTGTCAAGCATGTCGGTCCCCAATAACCTCCGCAGTAGCTAGATGGCAAGATGCCTCCCCCAGAGGGGGTCAACCCTGGGCGACTTCGAAGGAACTGACTCGAAACACAGGGAGAGATAGTTCATGAGGTTCCGTACCACCGATAAGAGACATTGGGGCCCATCTCACCCTGCCCCTATCCCTTTGTGTCCTCGAGCCCATCTAAGGGCCAGCCCAAGAGAGGGTTTCCTAAGTTCGACGCAGGGTCATGGACGCGACTGGGTCGCTCTATGCATGGATTCGAGGGGCGGTTGGCCTCCCCTAGTCACATCAGTGCCTTAATGGCAGCCCACTCAGTGAGTGATCATGCAGTCGTAGAGAGCGGGTGCATGAATCAAAAAATATGAAAGGTGGGGAACGTGGAGCTTACTTGGCTTCTGCCATTGTGTGGGCAGCCGACGCTCCTCCTTCCCTCCTGATCGCTCCACCTACTCAGCTAGATTCCCCAAGCGGTTAGTAAATGTGAGTGAGCACGTGTGCGTGCGAGGCATCCACGATGGGTATAAGTATGTAGGAGAGGTATGGTAGGGAAGGCATCCTCTTTGGGTCACCTGCTCTGCCTTTTCCTCGTCCTTGTTCTTGGGTGTTCATAGACTCTTCTTCCAACCGCATCCATGGATCATGGTAAGCATCCGCAAGAGGAGTCGCCGAGGGCGGGCAGACTGCCACCATGCCTTCGAGCTCTTCTATGTGAATAGGGGTGAGTGTTTAAGTAATGTTTTGAGATTAGGATTGACCTATGTTGATCAGTGATGCTTTTAGGTCCATCTCCCACGCCAGCATCAGGAGGGGTGTCTAGCGCCACCCGAGCCGTGACCCCACCGATGGTGGGGTCTAGCATGTCCTCCTCCTCGTTGTCTTCTTTGGATGATCTGTGGAAGTTCCATGAGCTCATTCGCGTGGTGGACGAGGTCCACCAACGCTACTTCGATGCCACCCGCTGAGGTGGGCCAGCTAGAGGGCGACCTCGATGCCGTTGGGGTGGCTCTCTCTGTGTTAGAGAGGGAGACTACCACCACATAGGCGGTGACCACCGATGCCTAGGCCCACATCGTGGGTAAGGTTTCTTCCATCTTCCTGTCTTCATCGGTTATCTGTAGCTTCTAATCTTTTGCGTTGCTTTGTTCCCAGCACTGGAGGAGTAGCTGGCGGCTTCCCGCCAGGAAACGGAGGAAGTCCACCACTAGGAGGTTTTCCTAATGGAGGACCATGAGTGGACTGTGGTGGCAAGAATCCAGCAAGGAGCCGATGTTGCCCTTACCACTATACAGCTACGCACCGGCTAGGACTTTCACCGAGTGGAGTTGGTCGATGACTTCACCGCCACCATGGTGGACATCGTGGCCACCATGAACATGGAGGACATCCTCCGCGGTGTTGATGATCACTAAATGCCTATTTTGACCATCAAGGTTGCACCAAAAATGAGGGAAAACAACACCAAACAACACTACAAGTAGTGATTTATGTTTATAATTCACATATTTCCACTTGTACTTGGAGATCTTTGGTCATGCAGGAAACACATACAAAACTATCAAAAATCAAACACTAGAAGCTACTTGGAGCAAGGTGGGGCCAACATAGGCCACTTGGTGGTGCCGCCCGGCCCCATAAGGGCACCGCCTGGTGCCCCACCCTGCCCCTGCCACATAACTGATCCATGGGAGAGGTCCTCCAAGGCTTCTCCACCATTGATCTCAAGTCAGTTCAAAATCAAAGGCTCTAATGAATCATCACATGGATCGCTAACGTGTCATGGCAGCACAACCAACGTGACAAACATCTCCAAGCACCCACACCCACTCATGGCATGTGGGCCAAGCTTCTAGAAGAAGGAGGGAGGTCCCACCTATCATAGGGGGGCCGGCTAGGCGCCACCCTCATGCCTCTCGGTGCCTCACTTGCTCTCCACCTGCCTCTCCTTCGGACACATGCAAGGAAACACACTTGGGAGCAATCCTATGCATCAGTTTAATGTGGTTCATGGTCGGTTTAATCCAAGGGATGTGAAAGAGTGTCACCTAAATCAATGACATGGCGATGGAGTTGCCCCTACTCCACCTTAGGCTATAAATAGGACCCCTCTCCCTCACTTGTAAGACACACCTAGCAAAACCAACACATCAAGAGATGTAGCTCTCTCTACTCTCTCAAGATGTGGCTCTTCTAGTAGTAGCTAGTCTTGGTGGGAGCTCTAGAGCAGTCTTCTGGAGTCTGGTATAACTTTGTCTCTCTTTTGTTAGTACTTTATTAGTATGTTACTTTCCATGCAAGTATTATTTCAAGTCTTTTACTTTATGTATTAGTCTTGTTCTCTAGTTATACTTTGGTTATGCTTATAATTCCTATGATAAGTGGGCTTTTAGTAGCATGGGTTGTTTGTCACTAGTTGATGCTCTAGTCTTAACATGAGGCTAGGGTAGTATCAAATAGTGTAAGTATGGTGCTTATACAATTGGGTACCTTGCAACGTGGCTAGGTCTCCGAATAGATTGGGTAGTTGGTAGGTGGTGATAGCCCTATCCATCCTATGTATTCTTCCATGATAGATCTAGTTGTTAAATCATAGGGCAGAGGTGTTTTTGTACCAATCAACCCTCTGGGTGAGTTTGGGGTGGGTACATCCGAATTGTTATTGCATCCTACCTTGCATTACCATTGGTTTATCATTATAGCCACAATCACTAGCTAGAGTAGTGCTTGAATAGAAGTAACTTAGGATTCTTGTGTTCCTTCATTAGTCATCCTCGTATTTAGTTATGATTCCAATTTACCTTTTCATGATTGAATCTTTGTGTGTCACCCCACTTTATTGTATATCGCTTACCCCCACTTTAGTATAGTCGATATACTAGTCAGTAGATACATGATGGTTAACTATCACTATCCTTAACCATTGCTTCCCTGTGGTAAAATATAAATAACAATACCCTAGAATACTCTTGGGTGAAATGCTATAATGGTATTCTATGCGCTTGCAGAATTATCTACTTGAGCATAAGGAATATCAATAAGCATTTATGGCGCCGTTGCCGAGGATTACAAACCTAGTAGCGACACTAAGAAATGTCAACAAGCATTTCTGACGTCATTGCCGGGGAAGCAATTGGCGTAAAGATTTTGATATTGACCTTGATCTCTACTAATCTAGTTTACCACTAGCTTTTGTGGGATTATCCTTGTCCAGTTGAGTGTGGAATAGACAAGGCAACATCAACCATTCGACCTTCTAGCTTATTTCTACAAGAAAATCATCAAGAGCCAAGGGTGCCTAGTCATTCTTGAATCATCAACACCTTCACCCTGCCATCTCAAAGGTATGTGTGTCCATACATTCTAACCGTGTGCAAATGGAGAAAAGGTCACCGTCAAGAGGAGATAAAATCATCATATGTGACGGAACAAAGACGTTGCATCACTTACAACTCCATCGCAAGTTTTGGGTGATAGCAAAATCAATCAAGGTCTATGAGAACCTATCTTTCCATTTTATTCTCACCATTCCATGTTTGCTTGAATCGTCAAATGTTTAGTACTTTTTTTTGGTAGCTCCTAGTCTCTGAGTTGTAGTTGGGTACTGTTCCTAGTCTAGGTAGATGGCAATTTTTTTTTGTTATCTATCTATTCAGGTTCTTAGTCTAGCTTCGTAGTAGACATAAGTTAAAAGGGACCAATGGATTCATATGTGGGCTAATTATGCCATTCGGTATGATATCGGCTTATGGTTCACGCTAGGGGAAAAAGCTAAGGCCTAGACATTTATGCTTAAGCATTCATTTAGTTAGAATTCTTGTTTCAAAACCATAGCAATCATTTAGTTAGCTTTCCTTTCTATAGCATGCTTTTTTAATTTGTTCACCATTAATATGCTTATCTTCGCTTGAATGAATCTTAAAATGCTCTCATGCTTCCTTTCATTTATGCTAGTATGTTCTAGTTTGGAAGTATTGATCATACATTTATAACCTTTAAATTAAGCATGGTGCCTAGTTTAAGGTTTGGATGCGCTGATCATATTTCCATAGGCTTTTTAAATTAAGCGTGGTGCTTAGGTTAAGTAGCCTTCCTTAATTAAATTAGACATGGAGTCTAGTTTAATTATTGAACTAAAACTAATTGTGTAGATAGTGGTTGTATGTAAAATTGTAAATATGAATGGATAAGTTTTTGAGATAGATTCAAAATGGAGAAAAATTCTTGTGATGAAAATTTTTGCAAGAACTTGGTGAACAATAAACAAGAACTAAAAGAACATGGAAAAAACTATACATGCTAACTAAATAGGAGTGCCAACTTGTCATCACAATCACCCTTATTTATTCGAGGATTCCTTCGGGTATGTGTTGTCCACTAACCTTTGCAGGAAATAGAACTCAATAAGAATCAAGATGGTGTGGCGGAAACAAGAAATTCAAGCTGAATTCAATGGGGAAGTCATGCTCAATTGACTTGACACAATAATACCTCGCCGATAGGTAAATTGGTATGTATCCCATATTTAATTTTTGCATATTTTCTTTCATGCATAATAAATTAGAATAGTCTTGTCTTAGGTAAAAAAACTAAAAATAAAAATAAAAATAATAAAATAAATATTTACTTGCATTGTTTCTTTAATAAAGCTTGCAACCACTCCTTTAATAAAGCATCTCTTAATAAAATAAAAAATGAGGGAAATGCTTCTAGGATAAATTCCTTTGGGTATCTTTGTTCACTATATTTTAAGATTAAAAAGAACAAAGGCAATGGAAGATACTTCAATACTTACACTTGGATTTTGATTGCACAAAAGTCCAAGTGTGGGGGAGCACATCTTGTCCTAATCCATCCTTGCCAAATTCTATTTTAAGTTAGAGATGTTGTCCCATGCCTTGCTTTCTAAAAAAATCATGTTTAGTCTCATCTCTTGTTCTCACCTAAAAAAAGTAACTTTGTAAAGTGAGAACAAAAGCATCTTGTAGAACTTGTATCCTTTGGGTATTTGTCACTGAACCTTTCAGGTTGAACACAAAAAGGATGAATGGTCAAAATAACAAGATGCCAATAACTTGAGCAAAACGTCATTCAACATTGGAGTACACTCTAAGGGATGCCCTATCATCTACACTAGGCCTTTAATGTCAAGTGACATAAATGTCCTAGTGTGGGGGAGGCTGCCATTCTTCTCTACTACCTCTCAGGCCTCTGCCACTTTGGCATGCTGGTTTCCACTCCCTCTACCCACTCTTGCTTTATTCTTATGAGTTTGATATGATTGAAAGATGCTATATGCTAAAATCAAACTTAAAATGTGAATGATGCCAAACTATGAACATGACTTTATAAAGGTTGGCCAACATAAACTTTATACCTTGTTCATATACTTGTTACTTGTGGACATATCTATATTAGGAAAACATGTCAACTAAGTTGTTGTGAAGTGACATATGGTAAAGACTAAAGAAATCCCATCCTCCTATGTAAGCTCTTGGAGATTTCTGTTTTGATAAAACATCAAAATTAATAGCCTCACTTCTCCTCAATGGTGATATTTCCTACCAAAGCCAAATATCATGCTATATGTTGAAAACCTTCCACATATGCTACTTGTTTTGAATTGAGCTTTGTCAAACTTTGTTGACCTGTGTTGAGAATTTTATCATGCTCTTAAGATCAAGGTCACATACACTCCACCAAATATATGCTATGCTTCTACACTGGAAGTAAGCAGAAACATGCCTTTCCATTTCCACCAAATAAATACTCCATGTTTGTTAGCATGACCTTTCTCTGTCATTCTCATAAATGAGGCATGGGCTAGTATTGAAAAAAGGAAAAAAATGTGGACACATGAAGGTTCATAAAAAATGTGAGGACACATTTTTGTCCATAGTCGAGCAAAAAAAACTAGCCATGCTCTCATATAAAGGATGGAGAAAAGAATCATTGCTATGGAGTAATCATGATTATCCCATTTCCACACACATGCACACCTTGATCTAAGTGTATGATATTTTTCTCCATAGATCCATTGTTTGATTTAGCAAATATATGCAATGCAAGTGTGCTTTACTTTTGTCCTACCCAAACTCCACATAAGCCTACTAGAAGTAGGAAGGAAGGCAAACATCAATGCCTTGGTGAGGATACAAACACCATTGAGTGACTTGAGAGTACCATTTGAGGAGAAGTATGAGCTAAGTTTTTTTATTACAAAACCTATAAAAACTCCAAGTATGCTTCATAGGGGATAGCGATGACTTGGTGTCAAAGCTGTTCCACTTTTCAACTGCTCAAGGCAACATGGTAGACACTTCAAAATCCACAAGTTATGAGGTATGACTTGGTATATCTTTTATGTTAGCATCATACCTTTTGAAGTCTTGTTTCATATCAAGTAGCACCTAAATCTTTCTTTTCTCGCTTTGCTCGGGACAAGCAAAGGTTTAGTGTGGGGGGCTTGTTGATGGTCACTAAATGCCTATTTTGACCATCAACATTGCACCAAAAATGAGAGAAAACAACACCACAAGTAGTGATTTATGTTTATAATTCACATATTTCCACTTGTACTTGGAGATCTTTGGTCATGTAGGAAAACCATACAAAAAATATCAAAATCAAGCATTAGAAGCTATTTGGAGCAACGTGGGCCACCATAGGCCACTTGTGGCGCCACATGGCTCCACAAGGGCACCAGCCCGATGCCCCACCTGCCCCTACCACATCACTGATCCATTTGAGAGGTCCTCCAAGGCTTCTCCACCATTGATCTCAAGTCAGTTCAACATCAAAGGCTCGAATGAAGCATCACACGGATCACTAACGTGTCATGGCAGCACAACCAATGTGACAATCATCTCAAAGCACCCACACCCACTCATGCCATGTGGGCCAAGCTTCTAGAAGAAGGAGGGAGGTCCCCAGCCGGCGCCACCCTCATGCCGCTCGATGCCTCACTTGCTCTCCACCGCCTCTCCTTTGGACACATGCATGGAAACACACTTGGGAGCAATCCTATGCGTCAGTTTAAGGCGGTTCAAGGTTGGTTTGGTCCAAGGGATGTGAAAGGGTGTCACCTAGATTGATGACGTGGTGGTGGAGTAGCTCGTACTCCACCTTAGGATATAAATAGGACCCCTCTCCCTCACTTGTAACACACACCTAGCAACACCAACACATCAAGAGATGTAGCTCTCTCTCTCTACTCTATCAAGATGTAGCTCTTCTAGTAGTAGCTAGTCTTGGTGGGAGCTCTGGAGCAGTCTTCTAGAGTCTAGTATAGCTTTGTCTCTCTAGTTGTAAGTACTTTATTAGTATGTTACTTTCCATGCAAGTATTATTTCAAGTCTTTTACTTTATGTATTAGTCTTGTTCTCTAGTTATACTTTGGTTATGCTTATAATTCCTATGATAATTGGGCTCTTAGTAGCATGGGTTGTTCAGTCATAAGTTGATGCTCTAGTCTTAATGCGAGGCTAGGGTAGTATCAATTAGTGTAAGCAGTGGTGCTTATACTATTGGGTACCTTGCAACATGTCTAGGTCTCTGGATAGATTGTGGTAGTTGGTAGGTGGTGACTAGCCCTATCCATCCTATGTATTCCCCCACGATAGATCTAGTTGTTAAATCATAGGGCAGAGGTGCTTTGTGCCCAATCAACCCTCTGGGTGAGTTTGGGGCGGGTAATGTCCGAATTGTTGTTGCATCCTACCTTTCATTATCATTGGTTTCTTGTGTTCTTTCATTAGTCATCCTTGTATGTAGTTATGATTCCAATTTACCTTTTCATGATTGGATCTTTGTGTGTCACCCCACTTTATTGTATGTCGCTTACCCCCACTTTAGTCTAGTCGATATACTAGTCAGTAGATACATGATGGTTAACTATCACTATCAGTTACCATTGCTTCCCTGTGGTTAAATATAAATAACGGTACCCTGGAATACTCTTGGGTGAAATGCTATAATGATATTTTGTGTGCTTGCAGGAATTATCTACTTGAGCATAAGAAATATCAATAAGCATTTCTAGGAGCCGTTGCTCAGGATTACAAACCTGGTAGCGACGCTAAGAAATGTCAACACATGGCGGTGTCCAAGGGCCTTAGGTTGTACCTAGGGTCCTCAATTGAACTAAAAAGACCTTCTTGGTTTGCTTGTCTCGATTTATTTTTCATTTGTTGCCATCGATCCGTCATGATCATTGATGATCTAGTCGTTCGATATGCCATCGCTGCACGACCATGCCTAGGGGATCAATCCATGAGGCTCGGCTTAGCTCAACTCTATTTTTGTGACCAAGGGGTTGTGGGATAGATCCAGTGGCATTGTGCGTTCTCTTGACCTCATTGCTTTAGGTCGTGGCGATGTTTTCCTTCCCTTTTCCTTACGCGTGAGTGCTTGGCCTTGCCTAGAGCTAGCTCTTAGGGTTTGGCTTCGTGCGACCCATCAATGCGCGTTGACATGTGATGTACCATGGTGTAGCCCCTGCGAGTGAGTTGTGTTGGTTGGCACACGCCGATTGACACAGGTCACTCGAGAACGAGCACACCGCCAAAGTGCCACTCCTTACATGTGCTTCTTGATGTGCTGTGATGGTTGCATTGTGGACCTAGGGCAACTTTGAGGTGAACACTGGGCATTTCATGCCGCTAACATGGGCCTTGGTCCCCATGGTATTTAGTCGATGCATTCGTTCGTCATCTTGCTTGCCTTTTTTGCTTTCTTTTCATTCGAGTTGGAATTTGCTCCATTCCACTAGTGTCGTACACATAAGTGCATGTTTTAGCTTGGGGCTCGCCTATGGGGCTAAAGAGCATGTGACTCATCAGCACGGTGAGAATTCAAGGGTAGGTCGCAGATCTAGTGTGATGCGAGAAGGACGAGTAGGCGACAGGAGACCTGTTTCTACTCGTTCTCTTTACCCTGAGCAAAACAGCGGCTGTTCTCCTAAAACTCAAGCTCGGGTGCTTGATCTTATCTTGGAGCTAGTCTGCGAGGCTCAACCAGAATGACCTCTTAGTACGAATGAGAAGTTGAGGGGCAGATCACTGATTTGTCACGGTGCAGGGTGTGAACAAAAAAAGTTTACAACGCATCACTAGGACGATGACAAATAGTGCTATGCCTTAGAGCATATGTGTTATGTCTATATGTGTGGATCCCATGAGTGAGTCATGCTCGGCTGCTTGCGCATGCCAGAATGGGTCATTCGGAAGGTGATCGACACCAAAATAGACTGTACATGTATCATGTTCTTAGGTTTACCATACAGGTCGGCTCTGAGTTTTTGGAACTATGGGTTGGCCTACATGTGTATGTGAACATACTTAGGTAGAGGGGTTAGGGATAAAGTTGAAATAACAGAGTGGTGTACCAGAAGTCATCAAGGGTCTTGCCATCGTTACTCGGGGCATTACGAGCCCCTGAGCGCGTGTCCATGGTGAGGTCATCATGGTCCCTAGGCCACAAGCTAGTGAGGGTGCTTCTCTATGTTTTAGAGTAGTCGTAGCTAGTATGGGTCAACCTCCTAGGCGGCTTCGGATTGACCCTTGCCAGCTTGCCATCCCTAGCAGCCTCGTGAGCCCCCGGTTATGATTTCTTTGCGTTCTTTCATGGGGAAATCCTTGATTGTGAGGGCTTGAGCATCCCGATGCCTGAGTACTCATGGCTTAACACTGTTGCAATCGTTGCTTCCCTACTTCAGGCTAGGGTCATCGTTCATGATGAAGAGTAAGCGGGACCTGTTGTTGCGAGTGAAGGTTTCGAACGTGTTGTGGCACCATTCGCTTGACGTAGCGTGGCGCGCGTTTGGAGGACATGCATCCTCGGATGCATGCACCTACGTGGGAGAGCTGACAGTTTGTGTTGACATGATGGATGGTTGATCCAGTGTATGTGGCTTGGCTCGGGCCCTGAGCTTGACCTTGAGAGGTATGATGCCAGATGGCCATTCGGTCATTTGTGACCACACCACATGGTGGCAGATGGTTTCATCACTCATGTGCACCCTGATCTACCATGTCCCATGGGTGGCGAAGATGCTGCTCAGGGCATGATCCTTCCACAAGATCCATACTCCTTTGAGTGGAGCTTGGACATGGTAGAAGTCTACAATGGGTGTTAACCCATAGATACGGGCAAACTCGTGATCTCACAAGCGGATGTAGCCACTGAGGGCCATTCCATGGGTGAGTTTGTCGTGAGGCATGGGTCTTGTGTTTCATAGGTAGAAGTCCTATCCATGCCTAGAAATAATAGGCGATACTGGCCCTACTATGTAGGTGAACTCTGGGATGCGACCATTGGAGGCTGTTCTAAGAGTGTGTCCACCATAGGCCATGGAGTCCAAGACTCTAGGGCAGAGGACCTGGCCAGGGCCGAAGGTGAACACAGGCGCTGGCCTATCAACATTGGTGAACTTGGGGTTCCCATGGTGGATGCAGCCGCTGGGGGACATTTCATGGGTGAATCTGTCAAAGGCACGAGGAGCCATCTCCTCCTTCTCAAGAAAGAGTGTGGGATTGCTCCCTACCTGGCGCGTCAGCTATCTGTGTTTTGTTGACCGACTAGTGAATTTGTATGAATGTTGTGCTGCTCCAGGAAGACAATCGTAGCATCCAAAAGACATAAGGAATTATACTGGTTTAGGCTAGAGCCCTCATCTAGTCTTAAGAGAAGATCGAGTGCATGTTCCTCGGTTGAATGCTCTAAAGTTCTTACAATGGGGGTTGCAAGAAGAGTGAAAGAGGTAGGAGAGTGGAGAGGGACTGCTCGAATGAAGTCTTGAGAGTCCGACCCCTAGGATGGGTGCCCTGGCTACCCTTATATAGAGTCCGGGGCTAGGCTACATACAAAGAAGGAGGTTCTCCCGACTATGCGGTCGTGAGGCTAAGTGAGGGGAACTAGCTACTTGGCCAGCAAGGAAGGTCATCTTGTCTTGGTGTAACACACATCCTGGGCATAGTTGTCATCATGGTCTTGTGCTTCATGTCATGGTATGGGGTGGCACAGTGCTACTTGTGCCAGCCATGGCATCACCTATTGGCACAGGTGCTGGTTCACCAGCCATCCTGTGTGACATGGTCTTTGTCATGGCCTTTGTCATTACCTCCTGATCTCCTAGGGGCATCATATGGGATTTGGTAGGCACCCCAAGGTCGTTGGTCATCTTGCTGCTCATGGTGCTAATGGCCATGATCCTGGGCTCTAGGGTCATGGACTATGTTGGCATGGGTGGCCTTGAAAGTGAAGGCCATAGATGCGAGCCCCATCCCATAGTGGGTGGGGCTAGTATGCTCATCGCATCAGGGCCATATCTGGATGGTGGTCACTGTTGACATTTCTTAACATCGCTACTAGGTTTCTATCCCCAGCAACAGCGCCAGAAATACTTTTTGATATTTCTTATGCTCAAGTAGAAAATTTTGCAAGCGCATAGAATATCATTGTAGCATTTCACCTAGGAGTATTATAGGGTATCGTTATTTATATTTTACCACAAGGAAGCAAGGGTTAAAGATGGTAATAGTTAACCATCACATATCTATGACTAACTAATATACCGACTAGACTAAAGTGGGGGTAAGTGATAAACAATAAAGTGTGGTTACACACAAGGATCCAATCATGAAAAGGTAAATTGGAAACATAACTAAGTAGACGGACAATAATAAAGAGAATACAAGAATCCTTAGTTACTTCTATTCAAGCACTATTCTAGCTAGTGACTATGGCTATACTAATAAACCAATGATAATGCAAGGTAGGATGTAATAAGATTTCAGATGTACCCACCCCAAACTCACCCAGAGTGTTGATTGGGCACAAAGCACCTCTGCCCTATGATTTAACAACTAGATCTATCGTGGGGGAATACATAGGATGGATAGGGCTATCACCACCTGCCAACTACCCCAATCTATCCAGAGATGTAGCCACGTTGCAAGGTACACAATAGTATAAGCACCACAGTTACACAATTTGATACTACCCTAGCCTCACATTAAGACTAGAGCATCAACTAGTGATGAACACCCCATGCTACAAAGAGCCCACTTATCATAGGAATTATAAGCATAACCAAAGTATAACTAGAGAACAAGACTAGTACATAAAGTAAAAGACTTGAAATAATAATTGCATAGAAAGTAACATACTAAAATAAAGTACTTACAAGAGAAAGACAAAGTTATACTAGACTCCTGAAGACTGCTCCAAGAGCTCCCACCAAGACTAGCTACTACTAGAAGAGCTACATCTTGAGAGAGTAGAGAAAGCTACATCTCTTTGGTGTGTTGGTGTAGGGGTGTGTTACAAGTGAGGGGTGAGGGTCCTATTTATAGTGGGAGGTAGAGTAGGGGCTACTCCATAGCCACGTCAGCGATCTATGTGACATCCTCTCCTTGCCCTTGGATCAAACCACTAATGAACCGCCTTAAACTAATGCATAGGATTGCTCCCAAGTGTGTTTCCTTGCATGCGTCCGAAGGAGAGTAAGTGGAGTGAAAGTGGGGCGCCAGCCGGAGTGCCACTGTGGAGTGGGCCCTCCGCCTTTGGTGTGGTGGCCCTAGGGGTGTAGTAGAGTGTGGGTATGAACACCATTTGTCCATTTGAGCACCCAACATACCGGATGGTGAGTCAGCAATCCATGTGATGCCTCTTTTCGGCCCTTGATCATGCCTCGACTTGGAATCAATTGTGGAGAAGGCTTGGGAGTGTGTTTCTTGCACTTGGGGTGGATTAGTGATGTGACAGGGGATCAAGGGGCACCGAGCGGTGCCAGGTGGGGCCAACCAGCCCCACCAAGTGGCCCTAGACCCTCTGCCACATCCACTTGCCTTCTAGTGCTTGATATTTGACATTTTTGTATAGTTTTCCTGCATGAGCAAAGATCTCCAAGTACAAGTGGAAATAGGTGAATTATAAACATAAATCACTACTATGGTGTGACTTTAGACCCATTTTTAGTGCAATGTTGATGGTCAAAATAAGCATTTAGTGACCGTCAACAAGATCCCCCACGCTAAACCTTTGCTCGACCTAAGCAAAGCGGGAAAACAAAGATTCAAGGTGCAACATAATATATATGAAACAAGTCTTCAAAAGATATGATGCTTTCATAAAAGATATACCAAGTCATACCTCGTACCTTGTGGATTTTGAAGTGTCTACCATGTCACCTTGAGCGGTTGAAAAGTGGAAATGCTTTGACATCAAGTCATCACTATCCCCTATTAAGCATACTTGGAGTGTTTTTCATAACTTTTGCAATTGAAAACTTAGCTCATACTTCTCCTCAAATGGTACTCTCAAGTCACTCAATGGTGTTTGTATCCTCACCAAGGACATTGTTGTTTGCCTTCCTTCCTACTTCTAATAGGCTTATGTGGAGTTTGGGTAGGATAAGAGTAAAGCACACTTGCATTGCATATATTGCTAAGTTAAACAATGGATCCATGGAGAAAAATATCATACACTCAGATCAAGCTGCACATCTGTGTGGAAATGGGATAAGCATGATTACTCCATAGCAATGATTCTTTCTCCATCCTTTATTTGAGAGCAGGGCTAGTTTTTTTGCATAACTCTGGACCAAAATGTGTCCTCACATTTTTTATGGACCTTCATGTGTCCACATTTTTTTCTTTTTTTCAATACTATAGCCCATGCCTCATTTATGATAATGATGGAGAAAAATCATGCTAGCAAACATGGAGTATTTATTTGGTGAAAATGGAAAGGCATGTTTTTGCTTACTTCTAGTGTAGAAGCACAACTTATATTTGGTGGAGTGTACGTGACCTTGATCTTAAGAGCATGATAAAATTCTCAACATAGGTCAACAAAATTTGACAAAGCTCAATAGAAAGACAAGTAGCATGTGTGGAAGTTTTTTAACATATAACATGATATTTGGCTTTGGTAGGAAATCTCACCATTGTGGAGAAGTGAGGCTATAAATTTTGATGTTTTATCAAAACATAAATCTCTAAGAGCTTACATAGAAAGATATGATTTCTTTAGTCTTTACCATATCTCACTTCACAACAACTTAGTTGACATGTTTTGCTAATAAAGATATGTCCACAAGTAACAAGTATATGAACTAGGAATAAAATTTATGTTGGCCAATCTTTATAAAGTCATGTTCATAGTTTGGTTTGACTCACATTTTAAATTTGATTTTAGTATATAGCATTTTTCAATCATATCAAACTCATAAGAACAAAGCAAGAGTGGGAAGAGGGAGTGCAAACCAGCATGCCAAAGTGGTGGAGGCCTAAGAGGAGGTAGAGAAGAATCGGTATCCTCCCCCACACTAGGACTTTTATGTCACTTGACATTAAAAGCCTAGTGAAGATGTTGGGGCATCCTTCAAAATGTACTCCAATGTTGAATGATGTTTTGCTCAAGTTGTTGTCACCTTGTTGTGTTGACTCTTCATCCTTTTGTGTTCATCCTGAAAGGTTTAGCGACAAATACCCGAAGGATACAAGTTCTACAAGATGCTTTTTGTTCTCACTTTACAAAGTTATTTCTCCTTTTTTCGAGTGAGAACAAAGAGAAGAGACTAAACATGATTTTTTTCACAAAGCAAGGCAAGGGGTAACATCTCTAGCTCAAAATAGAATTTAGCAAGAATGGGTCAGGACAAAAGGTGCTCCCCCACACTTGGACTTTTGTGCAATCAAAATCCAAGTGTAAGTATTGGAGTATATCTAGAAGTATCTTCCTAATGCCAAAAAGTATCAAGATGTATAGAGTTGATGCAATAATTATGTTCTTTGAACATGGTACTCCCCTTGGTTCTTTTTAATCTTAAAATAGTTAGTGAACAAAGATACCCAAAAGGAGCTTGCCCTAGAAGCATATTCTTCCCTCATTGCTTTTTTTAAGAGAGGCTTTTTTTCAAGGAGTGGTTGCAAACTTATTATGCAAACAAACAATGCAAGTAAATCTTTATTTTATTATTATTTTTTATAGTTTTTTCACCTAAGACATGACTATTCTAATTATTATGCATGACTAAAAATTTGTGAAAATTAAATATGGGATACATACCGATTTACCTGTCGGCGAGGTCTTTTTGTGTCAAGTCAATTGAGCATGACTTCCCCCCATTGAATTCAGCTTGAATTTCTTGTTTCCGCCACACCATCTTGATCTTCATCTCTCTTTCCTGCAAAGGTTAGTGGATAGCACATACCCGAAGGAACTCACAAAGAAACAATGGTGATTGTTGTCATTGAGGCTAAAGGTATTCTTCTATGATAACGACAAGTTGGCACTCATGTTTAGTTAGCATGGATAGTTTTCCCATGTTCTTTAGAAAGGAAAGGTAACTAAATGAATGCTTAAGCACAAATGTCTAAGCCTTAGCTTTTTCCCGTAGCGCAAACCAGTCAGCATGATATCACACTGAATGGCACAACCAATGTATGAATCTGTTGGTCCCAGTTTAACATACTTCTACGAAGCTAGACTAAGAACCTGAATAGATAGATAACAAAGGAAATTTGCCATCTACCTAGACTAGGCATAGTGCTCGACTACAGTTCAAAATCTAGGAGCTACCCAAAGGAAAGCACTAAACATTTATGATTCAAGCAAACTTGCAGCGGTAAAACTATAATCCCACAAAAGCTAGTGGTAAACTAGAATAGCAGACATCAAGGTCAATATCAAAATCTTTACGCCAATTGCTTCCCTTGGCAACGATGCTAGAAATACTTGTTGACATTTCTTAACACCACTACTAGGTTTGTATCCCCAGCAACAGCGCCAGAAAATGCTTGTTGATATTTCTTATGCTCAAGTAGATAATTTTGCAAGCGCCCATAATATCATTGTAGCATTTCATCTAGGAGTATTCTAGGGTATCGTTATTTATATTTTACTACAGGCAAGCAAGGCTTAAAGATGGTGATAGTTAACCATCATGTATCTATTAACTAATATATCGACTAGGAATATTCACTTCTATGACAAACAACTTTCATCACTGAAGGAGCCAAATTCATCATAATTTCAGTTTATGATGAATTTATGATGAAAACTGCTTTGTCATAGAAGTCACATCATAGTTGAAATTCTATGACGAATCTAAAAATATCATCATAGAATTGTCTTAATCCGTGACGAAAAATAGACCATCATAGAACTGTTTTGGCATGCATGGCAGGGGGCTGCCATGCTGGTTGGCGCTTTCGTTGGAGATGCTTTCCATGTGTACATGCTATAGGCCACGTGTACATGCTATAGCCAGTTGCATTAGAGATGGTTTGGATACGTGTCACCTTCTTATTGCACACTGTGGCTATCTCTGATTCTTGCATGTTTTAGGTTCTTACTGGACCACGTGTTGGGTCCCTGTTGTTCCATGTGTCAGTTTTCTACTGGCACACATGTCGTGTTGCCATTGGATCACATGTCACTTCTTCATTGGACCATGTGTCAGTATTTTTATTGGTCCACATGTCCGTTTCTTATTCAACCATGTGTCATAGGTGCTGTCCGTCCATGTGTCAGTATTTTTATATGTCCACGTGGCATGATGATTTCCTTCCACGTGTCGGATTTTTAATAGCCCACATGTTGTGCACTGTCCAATTCACGTGTCATGCACTAGATGGTCCACGTGTTGCATTTTTATTTGATCACATGGACTATCATGGTTCTACCAGCGTGCAGGACAAATTACATCAGAAAAGTAATTCAAGATCATCACTACTGCACAAATTGACTACATAATTATTCAAGCTGGCAATCAAATACCAACAATTATCATTTCACATGTCAGTAGCAAGCCACTGACAGAGTACCACCACAAGAAACCATCACATGAGTCCACACAACAGACCACAAATGTTCATCGCATTAAGCCTAGGAGTTGAAGACTGAGAGTTAATTACTCAGAGAGCTTAAGCGCATGACTTGCTCATAGAGCCTATTGTACTTCTGTTGCCGTTTCTTGAATTCCTCAAACTCCCTTTCAAAATTTTCTATCTCCCTCTATAGTTCATCCACTAGTTCAACGAGGGCAACAAAACTTTCTTGTTCACCAGCAAGCTGATCCCCGAAGCGTTATCTCCGTCGATGTCTCTGCTCTAGTGGAGCTTGTTAGGATACTAGCATTCTTTAAAAAAGGTTTTTGCCACTTGCCTGGGAGGGGGGCTTGCCCTGGGAGAGGCAGAGGACCTTGGAAACAACATCAACACTAGTCATTGGTTGTTGCCCATCAGCAATGGATTCTGCTTGCATAGCTTCCATAGCTTCCTACAAAATTCAATCAGTAAAACATTAGGTTACATATAGTGGAAGAGGACATCAATTGAAAACCCAAGAGATTAATTCATAACAAGTAATGCATAGAACTTCCTCAGTCTGCTTGCTGATAGATATTACATAAGCACAATGCATAGGTCTTTTGCAGCCTACTGCCGATAGAGATTACATAAGCATAATATACAGGTACCATATTGATTGGTGTAAAATTGAAACTACAAAATTAAATGATGTTGCCACATTAGGGTCCTATCGTGTTTCCTTCTTTTATGGCAATGGCTTCAGTAGATTTCAAGGAAAGCAAATGAAGGTACTTACAACTACTGCTCTTGCTGCATCACTTAGGCCCTTTTTCGTACTGGTATGGAAGTCCTTGAAGACTTCCACTATCATTAACATCTTCATTAGGTCGACCATGTTATTCAAGTCCTGGATCATCATGTTGTTCATCAAGTCCTTGATCATGTTCTGTGGCCTTCCTCTTATTCTCCCTCTGTTCACATTGCACATGAGTTTCTATTTATATTTATACAAAGGCAAGAGTAAAATAAAACACAACCATCACTTACCAATGTTTGAAGCTATACAACATAGGAGCGAGATCCTATACATGGGTGGTACTTCACTTTTGCATGGTTTCGCTTGTTCGTATCAGATGTTTCATATAACTTCATTTGTGTTAGACTGCAGAACAAGTAGACCATACCAACACTAGATAGGAAATCGATGGGTACACACACACCTTATTCTTAGCACTAGACCAAATCTCAATAAGTACACACCACTATGAATTAGTCATGGACAGGATAGGAGAGGTCATACAGATCTGATTAGTAGGGACGCCATGGAAGTATGTTTGCTTCAACCTATAGCATGACTACCATACCCCTAGACTAAAGTACATTCTAGCAAGCTTCTTGTGTCGCTCGGTGAGCCTTGTTAATGTCCAGCCTTCTTGTAAAGTTGCTCAAAGCAGAGTTGAATGTCAAGAGGGGATACCCATACATTTTGTTAACCTCTCCACAAAATTTTTGTAATGGATGACACCGGACGACTTCTTGTAATGTTTCTGTAACACCCCAGGTGCTTGGCTTCCACATTTGCACTAGCATTTCATAAACATGAGCATCATTCATCCATTCATGAGCTTGGATTGTTGAACCATGCTTTTGAAACATTGCAACATATTGTTCTATTCCATGTGTGTTTGTTTTATGAAATGAATAGTGTGCAACACTCATGTGCAACTCACTCTTGAAATGTGTCACATACTTTAGTAACATGGTTGGTTAGTACTATGCAACAAACTCATGAAACATATGAAACATGGCTTTGAAACAAAAGTTGTTCTTCCTTGTTTCAACACATGTGATGCTTGATTTTTGTGTGATCAATGTGTGGTGTGGCTAATTATCCTCTTAAACAACTTAGATACACTTAGAATGTCATTAGGAACAATGTTCATGTTGACCATATTGCCTAATTATGCTTTCAAGTAATGGTTTGACTTGGGTTGACCCCTAGAGCTCTTTTGTTTGACTGTTTAAAAAGTATAGCTTAGAGTGTTTGCATGTCTGAGCAACCTAAAGCAAAGTTATAGAAAATTATATAAGGAACAAAAGTTATTTTATGACCATCTCATGAAAATGTGCAAAACATACTAAAAATGGCCCACAAATCAGTTTTGGGGGCTAGTTGGAGACTTAGAATTTTTCTAAGTCTTGGGACCGATTTCTAGTTTCATGTGTCGATGTTTGGAGCCTTGTATCTCCCAAACAAAGCCGAACCAGCTCGAGCTCCAATTGGCAAAGTTGAAGACCTCACTTGGTACTACAATTTTGTCAACTACGCCTTAACCTGAATCACCACAGTTTAAGAGATAGGAAGTCAACAATTCTCGCTATCAGTCGGCCGATCGGTTCTCTAATGATGAGCTACAGTGACCCTACCGGTTCAGTGTTTCACCACCGTGTGGCGCCGCGCGTCGCCGCTGGCCTGACCGGCTAGGCCACATCGAGCTGCCGTGTGCCAACATAGGCCCCAGCGTCCGCTTGTGTTTCCCAGCGCTTCCATTTGCATTTCCTGCTCCTCCCTTCGCATCCGCAGCAGCCACAGCAGACCACCGTCGTCGCCATTGGCTTCGCCGAGCTCGCGCAAGCTTGCCGCTGCACCACAGCCATCACCATCCCAACCATAGCTCCGCTAGCACCTCACAGACCTCTATGGCATTCTCGCTAAGCCAGCCAAGCCATAGGTGAGTCGCCTCACCATGCGCGACATCATCGGTGTCCCACCGTCGTGGTCCATAACCATGGCCACCCCACCTCCGACCACCGTGTGCCTTGCTTGGGTGTGTGTTAGCTCCGCCGTAGCATGTAGTAGCTCGTTGTAGCAGTGGGTCGAGCTATCACGGCCAGCACCAGCGTCTCGCTGTCAAGCTGCTCCGCCGTGCCGCCATCAACGCCGCCGTCGTCGTTGGCTCCGGCAATAGGCCGAGCTAGGTAGCTCTGTAGGTGCGCAATGTCATGGGGATGCTTGTTGTGTCATTGCCGTCGCCGGAGAAGCCACTGTCGGCGAGCTCCATTGATCCCACGCCGTCCCCTGTTTTTCATGTCGTTGACATGCGGGCCCTCCTGTGTCGTGGACCCCGCCTGCTAGTGACCGTTAAGAAATAGGATAGTTCAATTATTTCCAGATTTGATGCAGTTTTGTGAAATTTATATCTGGTGTTTGGTAGATCCAAATTTGGTGGTTCCAATTTTGTTAGGATCTTGGTGATGTGTAGTATTTAGGAAAAATATAATATGAACACTTGTAGTAAAGTTTATGGAAGAATTAAATTGAAACTTGAAATGTGTTTTTAAATGAATGCAAACTTGTCTAATTTTTATCTAGAGTTCCTATGCTCCAAAAATTATGAAATTTATATGGTGAGCTTTTCTTGATGAGTAGAAGCTCTGGTAAAAATTTCAGAGTCAGTGCATGAATAGTTTTTGAGTTATAGATTTTCCTTTTTATCATTAGATGATCCTTGTGTGAATTTTAGTAATTTATCCATGAATCCAATGACCATGAAATTTATTGGAGGTTGTCCTAGTACCTTAAGGATGCTAAGAAAAATATAAAATATGTTGCTTGACACTTTTCACTAGGGTTTCCTATTTATGTTATTTTAAGCCTTTATGCCTTGTCATTTTTGTGTAGGATGTTATACTTATTCAAATGATGTGAATTTTTATAGTATGCCTAGTTGGAGCATGTAGTACCGACTGTAATTTTTGTAGATTAAATGATGCAGTTTTCATATATGTTTATTATTCCTCTTCAAAAATTAAATAAATTAAGAAAGGACATTAAAAGAAATGAATTGGTGGTGAACACTTTACTTTCTGGTGTTATTTTGATATGTGTAATGAGTTAGTGAAGTTGGTTTTGTCCATTTATATGTTTGCAACATAAGTTAATAATTATTTTCTTGCATTATGTCTTTCTGGACAGTTCTGGGAACTTTGAAAAGTTCACCATAATAATTTGGTTTTCTGGGAAAGTGGTGAATACAAAAGTTGTAGATAACTTATGTATCTAGCTCCTGTTAAAATGTGGTGGTATTTGGCCTAGTAGTTTAGGAGTTACAAGTCAGTTCAAAGTTGGATCATAGTTTTGCTTGCTCTCTGTCTTGTTTGGACCTGATTATGTGGTTATGTAAATTCGACCCTGGTAAACGTTGGAATCATTCCTTGAGGTATGAAAATGAATTGTAGGCAATTTCATGAGCTTTCCAAATTATCTTGTTGCCTATCATTTCGATTTGTTGATCTCCAGTTATGATCAGTTTACTATACCGCTGTATAGTCCCTGTTTTGCTGAAATATGAATGTTTGTGTGTATGCTTTGTTACAATGTTCTTGTTGATTGTTTAGGTGCTAGCCTAACTTGAGAACATGCTTAGGTGCAGGTGCTAGGTACTTAACTAAAGATGAGCAATTGTACATTAGGTTGTATAAACTTGGTAAGTTAAAGTGATTTGAATAGAGCTTAAGTTAGAATATACGGACTGCAATAAGCATGTGCATTCCTCGAGCATCCCTAACTTCAGTTCATGTGCATCCATGATATTTATCTTGCGCATACATGCAATAGGTGTGCCGGAGGGAGTGACGCTTCTAGGAGTTCGAGGGAGCGAGCCAGGAGGAGGAGCCCGAGGTTTAGGCAACTGATGAAGCAGCCACCGAGGAGGAGTTGCCCGAGTGCCCTCACCACCACCCATCCTCTTTCCTGAAAGGCAAGCCCTGGAGCATTCTAAGTCTCCCATGTTTTTACAAATATATTGAGTATCTTTTATTGTTGATGATGCACTAAGTATAGGAATTGGTTGGAACTAATTGTTGTATTATATATCTATCCTTATCTAGATATCGCACTTGAATCCTATTTATGTTTAGGAATGGGTTAAATGCTTAGCCATGCTCGGTGCGGTAGAAGTCAGGTGATTTCCTGTCACCTGCAAGCTTTAGGATGAGGTGGGTCACGGTTGGCTATATTTGCTATTGTGGAAAAGAACCATGTTAATAATGAATTAAAACCGGGCGGAGTCTTGTGTAGGTTTGGACATAGTGACTCCATCTGTGTTGTTTAAGGACCGATACGTTGTACGTCCTCATGTCATGTTGAACGTAGCTTAACACTTAGCTGGCCGGATAAGTCATTCCGACCACGAAGCCTAGTAGCTCAATTCAGGCCAGGAGCACGAATAGTTGGTCGCAATCTGGATGGCAGTAAGGATGTGCGGAGAACCATTGGCATAAGCCCAAGGGCGGGTTAAGTCACCGAGCACTCATGGCAAAGTGGTTCTCTGGTTTTGCGGCAACTGATCATACCCGCAACTCCTGAATTGTACCAAAGGTGACTTGTTTGCGACCCTAACGGGGAAGCAAGGTTTGTGTTAGGAATACCCCTCTAGCTGGATAGGAATCGATTAGAATTGCTGTCTCTCCCGGATAGTGAGAACTTGACTGAGCAGCGGCAATGTAGATTCACTTAATTTAACGATATGGTTAAATGGAGAATGATGATAATGTTGCCACAGTTTATACCTGCTATGGTTAATAATGTTTGCATCGTAATCAAGTGATTACTTAGTACAGGTGCTAATATAGATGATAGGTTAATGGCTAAAAGTCACTGCTAGCTCAGGTTAAGAGGTGATCATTACTACTTATGCTTTTCCGCAAAAAGAAAGTGTCAGCCAGATCCACTAAATTAAGCTATGCATGATCTTTGGTGTCAATTATTTTTTGGTTCCCGATGGGTAAGTCTAGCTGAGTACATTCTCGTACTCAGAGTTTATTCCCTCTTGTTGCAGATGACCTTCTTTATCAGGGCTTCTGTAAGTACTGTCTCCACCCGGTGGGTGACAAAGACTAGATCAAGGGCATGATCTCTGTTTATCTTATCCAAATGCTTTTGTGGGATGTGATCGGCAAGCTGGTACTTGTATTTGAACTCATGTGTATGAGTTAAACTATTTGCTTCCGCTACTTTACAAGACTTGGTTTGTAATAACCATGACTCTGATGTGTTGTAATCTATCTGCAAACTGTTTGTGAAATGTTGTAACGTGTGATGTGTTATGTTGAATTACTATGATCTTGGTTGTATGCAAGTTGGTTTGAAATCCTTCGTGGTTTCAGTTGACTACCGGGTTTATATGGGCTCAAGTGCGAGAATTTGATCGTTCCGATGATCGTTTTGTACTTGTGCTCTTATAAATTGGACGGTTCTGCGATAGCTTCCAATGCATTAAAATTGGTACTTGATGCCTGACTACTACACCTGCCTCTGATGCAAACTTGGCATCTTGCACTAGATCATGTAGCCTTCTGTTCCCCTCAGCAACAGAGATGGGCATCCTCAATCCTCCCAGTAATTTGCACATTTTATCGAGCAAAATTCCATGAGTTCGAGGCCTTAGCTTCCTTGCTCTGCTCGACAATGGTACTACAAAGTTTTCATACGTTCATATTGTTAGAAAAGTAACATGGATATCAAATAGCTAGTGCAAATAGGTGCAAATTGATTATATTATTAGACATATATAAGGTAATACCAACCTAAGCAACTTTCATTGTTCTATAGGTGGAGGGATGGGAGTTTGCTCATAGGGCTCCTCTTCGGCATGGCTATCATCATCTGGCCATGGACAGTCTCTCACATGGCTAGGTAGGGTGATGTCCCAACAAATGCCTCCAGTCAATTCATGAACTTTGAATTGATCCCTGGGTTTAGGTGTCCGTGGTGATTGAGAATTATGTTCGCCTACTGCTGATACCTCCACCCTTTTGCCAGCGGCATCCCTTCGAGTACAAACTCCATGAGCAAACTCTCTTGGTCGTGTTGAATTCACTCGCTTGGAGTGCCTTCGCCTAGGATTCATGGCAGCGCTGCCTTTTGTCCTACTAGCAGAGCCTCCTCTATCGCTTCTTCGACCCAGACACTAAAATTAGAGATACAAACTTAAGCAGCAAGCATGTACAAATTGCATTATCCAAATAGTAAAGCATTACATTGCTACCTACACCCCCCTCTGAACTAAATACAAGATAGAACAAGCATCTCAATTGCTAGGGGTGCTGGCTCATCTTCTAAATCTGAATCTGTTTCATCTTTATCATCAAATCCCTCAACTACCTCCCCTAGTTCAAGGATATATTTGAAATCTTCACCGTGTCTACCCTTTGTTCTTGACTTTTTTGCCTTTGGAGACACAAGTTTTGGGCCCACATGTATTCCAAGTTCTTCCATCTTTCTAGATTACAAAGGCATTTATTAGCTAAAGCTTCTACAAAATGTCAACACAACAGAGCAAGAGTATGCAAATAAGCACCTAACTAGTAACTACAACTTATACGGAAGTCATTAATCCAATAAAGCACATGTCAGCTACACTCAACTATAGGAAATATGTAACCCCATCGCTATCTACATATCCTTAGTTCAGCCACTATAGTAGAGCACACATCATAAAAGGAATTTGGGTACCTCTTCCTTTGTGTCCATGTTTAGATCCTGAGCCTTGACGTGAGGATAGGAACTTAAGCCTTGATCGCTACCCTTCCACATACTTGAGGTCGCAAAAGTGGTGGTTCTATGTCCCCAATGAGAGCCCATCGCTGTCGTCTTATTCTCCTGACTGGCTACGTGGTGACCTCCTAGAGTCATGGGAGGAACTACCGCCCTAGGAGGACACACAAGGCGTGCCCTACTTGTTGGATGTGATCGAGGACCTGAAGGGCTAGGGCCTGATAGAGACAAGGGTGATCTGTACCTTCATCGGCCATCAGGTCCTCCCCTTGAAGATGAGTCACCACCCCTAGTGGGAGTTCTAAGGACAGACAGACCCTACAATCGAGTCGAGGGTCACCATCCGCGTGGATGACCTAGACCAACGAGTGATGAAGGTTATGGGAGAGTACATGCTGGATCATGGTAGGGGGAGTCCCTGGAGGCCTTCAACGCCGGCCATCCTCCACCGATAGGTAAACCTCTTGTTGGCATGGTCTCACACCCGCCGCCAGTTCCTCCTAACGAGGTGATTTTTTCGTGTACCCCTGTTCATGTTGTTTTTGTTCATTAAATTAACTAGAGTATGCAAGCAATGCTCATGCTAGTATTTGTGTTCATGCTACTTAATTTAACTAGTATTTGGAAATTGCCTACTTTCTCAATAGGTGGATGTGGGTGTGACTGCGTCCAGAGGATCGTTGGCCCTAGAGTCGAGTTCTTTGTCTGCGGTCATGCTCAAAAAGTGGCCCTAGGAACCATCCCCCGGTGGGGGTAGCCACCAGCGATGATTCCATCCCCTGCTGATCCAGACAGTCCGGTGAGTCATTTGCCTTCTCAATCAGATCGCTCTCCCCCTTATCCTGTGGGCTTGAACTTGGATTGCATTATGCTGTAGCACCCGGTTTTAAAGACAAAACCAGATACACACTATATGCGAGCCCAAGAAGTCAAATCTCACATAGAGCCACAAAAAGGGTAATATCAATAGACAATGCTTAAATACATAATGTATTAGTATAAGGAATATAACCTCAGAGTATAGACAATGAAAAGACAACTCCGATCTTCAGGTGAAGACTCCAAATCCACAGGGACAATTGACTGGTTGACCACAAGCCTAACTCCTCCAGACTAGCAATCTGGTACCCATTCGGGATTTTTATCCAAAGTATAGAAAAGCAAAGCAAGCGTAAATACATGTCATACTCAGCAATATAACATGGGGTTCATGAGGCTCAAAAGGTTGACACTGGTTTACTGCGATTAGCTTTTAATAGGTCATCTTTTTAAGCAATTGTGTAGCAATGAATTTATCATAAGCCCATAAACACATGATCAGGTAAACATAAATAATGAATAGCATAAACAATTAACCATTAATGATCATCTCTATTCTATAAGGGTTCCAAGGCCGCTCGTGTCCGTGAGCACGGCTGTTATAATAGTTTTACACTCTGCAGAGGTTGCACACTTTCACTGTGAGTCCTGATTTACCCTTTCGCCCGAGGTGATCAGCCTTTTGACCCACTACCAAGGAAGGTCGACAGGGTTCACTATGAAGCCTTTCAAAGGTTCATCTAACAAGTTATGAAACCAACGCAACTTGAAATTCTAGAGATTTTGACATAGAAAGCATTGATACTAATGCGTAGGTCACATCGTTATGAAACCAACGCAACTTGAACGGACTATTTCGGAGTTAAAATGAATAAGTTATGATTTAAACAAGTTTTCCTTTAGTTAAATATTAGATTAAATCTACCCATGAATTTTAAATATTGAAAACATGCCTCATAGTAGTATAAACACATAGAAAACATAAATTCGGTCCTAAGGCAATTCGAACGGGTCAAATTGGAGTTAAGATGATAAAGTTATGGCCTAAACAAGTTTGATGGCATTTCTGTAAATAAACTAAACTTATTTTTGAATTAAAACAATTAAAAATATGAATTTTCACGGTTACTAGACTATGCATACTATTTCTGGAAACTATAGGGACCTAAACGAATAAAAATAGGACTAAATTGTTTTTATTTTGAGTTCATCTGGACTATGGGTTAATTACTTGAAAACCTGGGGGCTAAACTGCAAAACATGTGTGGCTTGACCAAGGGCTGACTGCGGCTGCTGACTGGGCCCCATGTGGCAGTCGCTGGTTGGCACGGTGCACCACGCGGCATGGGCGCACGCTGACGTGGCACCATGGGCCGGGTCCACGGCTCGCTGTGGACCGATTATAATCCGAAAGGGTATGGTCTAATCGTGGTCGTTCAAAGCAGATCCGACAGTGCAGGCGTGTATGAGTCATCTTTCGGTGGCTGCACAGTGGCTCTAGTGAGCCCGCCATGGCCAGCGGTGAGGCAGCATAGCGGCGGACGTCGGGAGGGTGATTTCGGCCACCCCAGACCAAGACAAGGGCACGAGAACGACAAGC